>NW_005871776.1:231329-272536 GCF_000147115.1 Myotis lucifugus | reverse complement strand
CTTGCCACTCTCCCTACCTGCCACTTTGCACTTCTTCACGACACACCTCCACACTGCCTACAACACTTTCTGACCGGAAATTCATTCGGCCGTTCTGGCCGACAAAAAACACGGCTGACAGGACAAAAAGGACGGAGCCATGGATCACCCCTGTGGACAAAAGGGGCCACATGCTGACCTCACAAGCTCAGGAGAGGCCTGCAGGGCAGTTTCGCAGACTCAGAGACCTAAAGTCACCACAAAGGATGGTCTGAAATGAAACCTTAACGAAAAGCAGTGATGGGGGGCAGTGACAGTCCTAAGCCGAGATCTTCACTGAGAAGGTCAACCTTTACCGTCACTGAGCCTATCTGTCTTTTGGGCATCTAAGATAACATGTCCTTGAGATGTCTGGGTCACTTGTGACTTCCCTTCTTAGGGAGCCCCTGGGCCACAACCACGTGTGCTGGGCCCAGGACAGATACCACAAATTCCTTCATCATCATCTTCATTCTTCATGCACCCACCTAAATAGGTGTCCAGCATTTGACTTTTTAGCCTATCTGTAGCGGTCAAGCGGAAAGAAGTTCACTAGAAGAGGACGCTCTGCCGGGAGAAGGCGGGAGCCTGCAAGCGGGCCGCGTCAGAACAAATTCTTGCACGCGAGACTTATTGTTCCGAGGCAGAACTTTCCTTGACGTGATGAATAGTCCATGAGGGCATAGAAAGTTCAGGGGAGGGTGCACTGCTGCAGGTGGAAAGAATCTTTGTATAATATAGGAAATTAATAGTGTAATGTATAACTTAGCTTTGATGATTTCATAAAGCATGTTTATTAATCATTGTCACTTGCTGTACTCCATTGTTAATTGCTGTGCTCACCCCCAATAAAAGCCATGAGGGATCAGAGGATCTTTGCTATTCGCCTGAGCGAGCGGTAGCCCTCTGCTTCTCCGTATCCTGTCGTCCGATTCATCTCTGTGCCTCCGTTCACCAAGAACATCAATACTGTCACAGAGGTTTCCCCGCTTCAATTCATCCCACCTCCTGAAATCTGTCAACAATGAATTTCATCTAGAAATACGAATGGAACCCTGCCACTCTCCAGAGCATTATCTCAATTGGTTCGTTGAGGTTCTGCTGCCCGGCATAGGTCGACAGTTTGGCTCAAATAAACTCACAAAATTTCTTGACAGATTTCAATGGTATTCTGACATGGACACACATCGCACCATCCCATAGCCCAGCGACAAACCAACCCTACAAAAAACCGGCTCCTCGCAACATGGGGGACTGATGGCCTTGCTTCAAACACGCTGGGATGGGGGGGGGGACCAAAAAAACGCACGGCACAATGGACAGGGGGGCCACAGGCCTCAGGGTACATGACAAATGGCAACACACCTTTTTCTTGAGCACCCAGCTCAGCTGCCACGTGGTCACACTCAAGCAACCATTTCTCGGGGGATGCAGGCAGGCTGACACATTTCGGACCATTGGCCTCCATGGAAAAAACACAGGGGCACACACTGGGACGAACAAGCCGGGGGTGCTCACATCTCCATCACACAAGCCAAGGAAACAATCGCATTTGCATCACACAAACAAAATGCAAATAGCCCGCAAAGGTCAACATTTACAAAAACAAACACAACCAAGCCCTGCATTCACGTGCAAAACAACAAAGCCCACAGGGAAGCAGGGGGGACCACCTCAACGGGCCCATGGCAAGGTCAACCTTGCAGCCCAGGACTTACTACGCGCACGGATGGCCAAACTTTGGACCTTCCCGTGTCAGCATTTGGAAAAACCCTACCTTAACTCTGGGGCCGTAACACATAGAGAAATTTTTGAAAATTACAACCATACTAAAAAAAAAAAAAAAAACACTTATCGTTTTGATATTTATTTTATGGATTTCAATGCCATGGAACAAAGAAAATTCAACCAAAAAAGGGAGTTCCCGCGTCACCTCTCACACGCGTGGCATACGTTCGCCATCACTGCACTAGGGGAACCAATTCCAAGGGCAATGTGGACCCAGCACATACACTAGCAGCCAACAGGATCTACACCCTTGAGGAACAGAGCATAGAAAAAAGGGACCCAGTGGGACCCTTGGCACTCTCCCTACCTGCCACTCTGCACTTCTTCTTCAACACATCTCCACACTGGCTACCAAACTTTCTGGCCAGAAATCCATTCCGGCCGACAAAAAATACGGCTTCCGCGACAAAAACGAACGAGCCACGGGATCCCCCCTTTCACACACCCGCTACATAGGGCCACCTCTGCCCTCACTGCCCATTCAGGAGCCTCACATCCTGCAGGGATGACAAGCAAATCTCTCCAACACCAACACACACACACACACACACACACACACACTTTCCTCCTCACCTAGCTCTTGGCTCCACCTGCTGGCCAACCAGGGACACGCATTGACAATGGCAATCCTCTCACCAACACCCACACACACACATGGCTTCCCACACAGCTTCCTCGGAGGAATTGGACAACACGACCATGCTCTCCTCCCTCCACACTTCCATTCCAAGCAACAGACCCATTCTCAATGCCTGTGCTTTCAAAAAAAATTCTGCTTTCTGGAGCGTCCTAGTCGCACAAGGAGGGCAACAAAAAAACACCAGACACACATAGACCTTGCTACAAACATGGCTTCTCCTGCCCCACCTCATTTCAGACACACTCAACTTCAAACGATTCACAACATTCAGAAACCAGGACACACAGATGCATGCTGATCATAGTCACACTGAGCATGGGGAAAACAACACAACCATCCTACTTGACCGCAATCGCCACTTCAACAGGATATACCTAGGCATGCCACGGGCTGGAAGCAGGCACACCAAGGCATCTTGATTTCCCGTTACAGTGCCTGGGAAGGGTTGCAAATTCACATCTTTCACAGACAACACCAGCACGAACCCATGCTGCTCACTGCATCCGCTTCACACATACACCTACTACAACCCGCACTCCCTGCTTTCTTGCAAAACGACACAAAATCTGCAGCTTCCACATGGTCACAGATGCCTGCCTCAACCACACCGGCCTCCAGGTCACGGAGGGCCTCAACAATGCTCACCTCTCTAGTACCATGGCGGGAAGAAGAGCTTCTCCAAATACACCAAACACCCCAACGACCAACTGCACGCTCCACCATCGCCGCCTCCTGGACAAGGACTCATGGCCTCAACCCTGCCTGCCCACAGGGGAACAACGCACATCCTCAACGCACCTACTCGCCAGCCCAGGGCAGCACCCTCCGAGGCCTCCCTCTGCAGGCCTCCCTGGCCACAAACACCTCACACATCGACACCCGACACGTCACTCCATTCCACCACGGAATCATGACCCCCTGGACAGCCTACAACACTTTCTGACATTTCTTTGCGGCCTTTTTTCGACAGACATTGGCTGGGACCTCACATTTCAGCAACGACAGAAGCACACTGTGCTTCCCTGCAATGCCCACAAGAGGGCGGCACACGATCGCTTGGCCGAACCAAGGCTCTCACCCGCAGCGACCTTTCCTCTTGCCTCCTCCAACCTGCTCTCTTGCCGCTCCAAAGAAAAACGCGTCAAAAGTGCTCAACACAAAATGGCTCCTTTCCAAATCGCCACCTTCTCAGGCGCCAGGCCACAACCAACCACAAACGCAAATCGTAACCTTTACCTCCCTTCCTCAAATGCAACGGGCCCAGGCGACAACATCGACAGCCTTCTGGCTTTTCAACAACACCTCTCGGGGCCTTCTTTCCACAAAATGCAACATTCAAGCAAGGACCCTCTTTGCTTGGGTTCATCCTGAAACAACGATAGTTTCTTCTGACATCTTTCAGAAATCATGCAACACAGGCATAAACAACACAAAACACACATACAAACATCCACCACAGGGAGACACCTCCACAATGACTTGCCTCCTGCACTCACAGGGGAGCAAACCCCAAGACCACAAACATGCCCTTCACTGACAATCACACAACGGAACCTCACACACGCACCCACACACTCGAACCCATCACCATGCCCACACCGAAACGTGCCTGCTTCCTACCTCACCACATTCATGGCTGCAACAACAACCCGCAATGCCTAGGCTCTGCCTCTACACGCATGGAAAGGGGACCATGCACGCACTTCACTTCACGACACTCACAGGCAACTGCTAAGCTCCACAAGGCTGCTCTTCAGCCTGCACCACGTGCTGGCTCCTCAAAAGTCTGCCCACACCAAAGGCTCACGAATGGCCACCCCGCCTCTATCATTGCAAAACATTCACACTGCTTGCCACCTTTCACTCACCTACTCTTTCTCCGGGTCCCACCCAAAACCACTTCTTCACAAGGCATGTCCACGCAAATCATCGAAGGACACATCTTCCTCATCAGGCACAATCGAGACATGCTTTGGCATCATTCAATAAAACTTCTACGCTGTTCTGTGACCAAAAAAAAAAACAAACAAAAAAACAAGGAAAGAACCAAGCAACAATTACACAAATGGACTTACATTCATGACGCGCGGGCCCACAGGAAAATGTCTCTCAAATTCGGCCTCACATCGCACACAAACTTTCCCATATTTACACTATCTGACCCTCTTTCTCTCCCCAATAGGGGCTTTTTCCAGGGCCCTTGGCAAGGTCTTCAAGGGCCCTAAGTGCTCGCACTTTAAGACCTCGACGCAAGACTTGGCCTGACACCAGCACTGATAACTTCGTCTGCAGAACGTTGAATGACCTCTCTCAAAAGGGAGTAGTCTTATGTTCCTTATTATTGAACCCAGCAAGCATGGACACAACCCACAAATACCAGGCTTCACATGGCAAACACCACTTTCTAGGTAAGATCAATGCTTCAGGGGGGCTCCACAGGCTCCTGTGGGCAGCCTTCACACCTCCACCTGACACCTTCCTTCAGGATCACATTCCCCTCCTAAAACCACGTATCGCCACGCACAAATCTTAGGAACACATGGGGGACAATGGAGCTGGACAAGTGGAAGGAAGTCAACTAGAAGACGACGCTCTGCAAGGAAAAGCCGGGGGCCTACAAGCGGGCCACGTCAGAACAAAGTCTTGCAAGCAAGACTTATTGTTCAGAGGCAGAACTTTCCTTGACATGATCAATAGTCCATGAGGCCATGGAAAGTTCAAGGGAGGGTACACTGCTGCAGGTGGAAAGGGTCTTTGGAGAATAGACGAAATTCATAGTCTACTGGATAACTTAGCTCACATGATCTCATAAGCATGCTTGTTAATCATTATCACTTGCTGTACTCCATGGTTATCTGCTGTACTCCCCAAAGAAAGGCCATGAGAGCTTTGGGGACTTGGCTACTTGCCTGACTAGCGGTAGCACTCTGCTTCTCTAAACTTAATCCTCCACGCCAAGCTCATCTCAGCGTCACCGTTCACAAAGAACATCAACAGACAACGACAGCTTCATTCCTAACTTCAACAACACTTGCACACCAACATGCAAACTCAAAAACCTCAGCTCCTCCACATACACACCCACCTTAAAACGCTCCATAGAACTTTCACATCCATGAGCTCCATCGGCACTCTTGACAAACTCACAAGCTTCAAATACACACACATGTTTCCACCCTTGCATCTGCACTGACTTCACACCATGGGCAGGATGCAGCAAAACCCCACAAACACCACCATCGGACCTGGCATCACAGCCGCAACACGACTCACGGGGACATAGGCGGACACCTAAAGCACATCATTTCTACATCAGCCTTCACTCAACCTGCCCAATGGCACACACAGAATGGCTCAGGACACAACAACACACAGGACACACGGACGGGGTGGCTCTGGCTCTCGCCTCACAAACAAAACTCACACCAACAAACGGGACCCAAGCCTCAGCGGCCACACCTCGGGCACCACCACTCCTCCAGGACACTCTGGCACCTCCCGCATCACACCTGGGGGGGAGGGACTCTCCTCACATCCTGCAAGCGCACACAACCTCACTCTCAGCCTCCCACACAGACACCGCTCGAACCATGGAGCCATCAGGGCCATCGACCTGCCTTGCAGCCACATACCCAGTAGGGGATGCACAAGAGGCAGCTCATGGATCTTTCCCTCTCATCCATGTTTCTCACTCTCTAGCCCTCTTCTTGCCTCGACGTGAAACATCAATACAATATGCTTTTTAACACATCTGCAACTTGCAACCTCTCACCAACAGCTTCTTCAAAGGCTGCAACACGGAAAAGGACAAAGAGACATACATACATCACTACATACAGGACGTCTCACTGTTTTCAACAAGTCAATCACAAACAACTCACAACATGAAAAACACAACAACATCAAAACAGCAGCCAAAACCACACTCTTAGGCGACCTAGGCAACCACAAACACTTCAACAAACTGCCAGGCACATCGTTCATCACCATACCTAACAACAATCATGCTGAACCTACACAACCTGGACTTACGACACACAATATGAAAACCTCCTTCCGCTTTGGCCTTAGACCTTCACACTGCAGCAATACAATAGCAACCATACAATACAAATAACAAACTAGCCCTGATCATGGAACACACACACTAACCTTTACAATAGAATGGACAAAGACAATAAATAACATTAAAACACGCAGAGCTAAACAGAAAGGAGATTTTGGGCAAAGCTCACATAAGAAACGGGAAACGTCAAACAAGAAACTTTAACAGGTCAAAGGAGGAGACAAAACATACCGTGATGGAACTATGGACGCATGCTTATAGAATCAAATACGATAAACACACTTGGAACAGGCCCATAAACACAGAACCTGAGGATGCTGATCAGCTCAACGCTGTCTCCGTGCCCTTCATTCTTCGCCCATGCCGTCCACGCCTTGGCGGACCCCTGAACCGCTGGGCCTGGAACCCGGCACAACTAGACTTCTACCTTCTGCTTACTGCTTCATAACATACAATGAAGGGAAAACCATGCAGGCTATCTCAACTACGGGGACAGTCATGGAGCTCCCAAAGATTCGGCTTGGCTCACAACACATGACCCCCAACACTTCAGTGGGCAGCGATGCACACTCATACTGACCAAGTTTCTAAACATTGGCCAAGTAAAACATCCACACTTACAAAGTTTTTAACATGCTCATTTAATGACACTTACAAAGGCAGCTTGGTACGACAAATGTCATTTTCTAAAATAAAATCTATCTAGAATACAAACATAGAATACATCAAACACATAACTGATTCACTCTCATGGATTTGGCAGATAATAACTACATAAAACAACTTGGACACCACTTTCCAAACAACTCTTCTGTACATGGATGTCCAAACAGGTCTTATGTCTTGGACAGAGTCACCATCAAGTAGGGGCTGTGTGTGTGGGGAAGGGGTGCAAAATCCAGACCCCTGACTTCAGTCCATCCAGGGGGAGGGAAAAAATAATTGCACCCTGGACAGCATAGATTATTTTCTAGGGTTTTCTGTGGTCTTTGTTTGTTGGTTTCTTTGTATTTTCTTAAAAATATTTTTATTGGCCCTGCCTGACCGGTTTGGTTCAGTGGATAGAACGTCAGCCTGCGGACTGAGGGGTCCCGGGTTCGATTCCGGTCAACGGCATGTACCTTGCTTGCGGGCACATCCCCAGTAGGGGGTGTGCAGGAGGCGACTGATCAATGTTTCTCTCTCATCGATGTTTCTAACTCTCTACCCCTCTCCCTTCCTCTGTCAAAAAATCAATAAAAATATTTTTAAATATATTTTATTGAATTTTTGACAGTGAGAAAGGGAGAGGGATAGACAGAGAAACATCCATCAGACAGAAACATCCACCAGCTGCCTCCTGCACACGCCCTACTGGGGATGGGCCCGCAACCAAGGTATATGCCCTTGACCGGAATCAAACCTGGGACCCTTCAGTCCGCAGGCCGACGTTCTATCCACTCAGTCAAAACAGGCAGGGCTGGTTGTGTGTTTTTTGGGTACATACAAGTCTTCATCAAATTCAATGAACATTAGCTAATATTTCAGCACCACGGACAGAAGATGGAGGTGTTATTCTTTAAAAGGCCACAAGAGGGCAGCAGAGGATACTTTTCCCAAAGGAATTGCCTGACAGCTTCTTGAAAGCTTTGTGTCATAAGTATGGACGAGCATACATGGAATACTGAAGCGAAACAACTGGGAAACAGTCACCTGGACACGGGTAACCAGGAACATAGGAACCAATAACCATTAGCCTAGTAAATACTATCAAGCAACCTGGTAGCTAATAACTACAAAATCAGTACCTACTAACTGGCAACTAGGAACCTTTGGAACCTAGTGACCTGGAAACCAGTACCTGCTAATTAGTGACCTAGAAACTAGAAAGTGGTCATCCTTAACCTACTGCACTGGTTACCAGCACACCGGTAACTAGGAACCAGTAACCTGGTAGCTAGCAACCAGTGACCTCAGTAAAGGTGACCTGTCCCATCCTCGCTGCAGCGTTCACGGGGGACAGGCAGTACAAGCGACCACCAGGGCAACGAACGCCTCCACAATGGCCAACTCCCCCGAGGTCGCCTGCACTCCTAAGACTTTATGACTGCGTTGTACAAAATTCCTGCCTCAGTAATGGCGGACTCCAGCGTACTCAGCACCTACGAACCGCGCGCTCCCGTGAGGTCGACTGGTCCCCAAGTACGGTACAACCTCCCTGTACGGACTTCCTGCCTCACGAATAGCAGCTTCAGGGACGCAGCCTGCCTCACTAATGGCGGCCGCCACCGAACGGAATGCCGCACTCATAGCGGACTCCAGGTCACACGGCCAGCGGCCTACAGCGAACTCGCTGCCTCAATAGACGCCGCTGCAGCCTGCTGGCCGCCTCAGTAAACGCCACCTGCCCCGTACGGGCCGCCTCGGTCCCGGAGGCACTGCCGTACGGAAGAACTCTGTACTGGCGGACTCCAACATATGCTGCACCTACGTAGCGGCGGACTCTCTCGACATCGCCTGGTCTCTCGGTACTTTACACCCTCGCTGTACCGACTTCCTGCCTCACAAATGGCGACCGCTACCGTACGGAATGTCGCGCTCAAAGCGCACTCCAGGTCACACACACACGGCAGCCTACAGCGAACTTGCTGCCTCAGTAGACGCCGCTTAAGCCTTCAGGCTGTTTCAGTAAACGCCACCTCGGTCCCGGAGTCATTGCTGTAAGGACGGACTCAGCAATGGAGGCCTCCAGCGTACGCAGCTCCTACGTAGCGGTGCACTCTCGCGAGGTCGCCTGGTCTCGCGGAACTTTACACCCTCGCTGTACGAACTTCCTGCCTCAATAATGGCGGCCACCACCGTACGGGATGTCGCACTCAAAGCGCACTCCAAGTCACATGCACGGCGGCCTACAGCGAACTCGCTGCCTCAGTAAACTCCGCTGCAGCCTGCAGGCTGTCTCAGTAAATGCCACCTGCCCCGTACGGGCCGCCTCGGTCCCGGAGGCACCGCTGTATGGAAGGACTCAGTAATGGTGGACTCCAGCGTACGCGGTGCCTACGTAACGGCGCACTCTCGTGAGGTCGCCTGGTCTCGCGGAACTTTACACCCTTGCTGTACGGACTTCCTGTCTCAGGAATGGCGGCTTCCGGTATGCAGCCTGTCTCACTAATGGCGGCCACCACTGTATGGAATGCCGCACTCATAGCGGACTCCAGGTCACACGGGCGGCGACCTACAGCAAACTTGTTGCCTCAATATATGCTGCTGCTGCAGCCTGCTGGCCGCCTCAGTAAACGCCACCTGCCCTGTACGGGCAAGCTCAATCGCGGAGACATCGCTGTACGGATGGACTCAGTAATGGCGGACTCTAGGGTACCGAATGCCTCAGTAATGGCAGACTCTCGCTAGGTCGCTGGGTCTCGCGATGCTTCACACCTCGCTGTACGGACTGCCTGCTTCAAGAATGGCGGCATCCAGGGCATTGGCTGACTTAGTAATGGTGGCCTCCAGGTTATGGAATGCCGCAATCATAGCGGACTCTATGTTACTGGCTGCATCAAAAATGGCGGCCTACCAGGTACTGGGTGCCTCAGTAACGGCAGCCTCTAGGTTTCTGAATGACAACGGGAACGCACAGGTTCACCATGTCAGTGCAACAGCCAAGGCCTCCCTTTGCAGGCCTGGATGGGAAGAGGTGCAAAAGCCAGACCCGTGACTTCAGTCCATCCAGGGACGGAATGACTGAAACCCTGTACAGGCTCGATGACTTTGTGTGTGTGGTTTTGGGTTTTTTTTCTGGGTATAATTTCTCTGACGTGTTCACGGGACATTAGCTGGGATTTCAGCACCACGGACGGAAGCACAAGGTGTTATTCCTTGAATGGCCACAAGAGGGCAGCAGAGGATCGTCTTTTGCACAGAAATTGGCTAACAGCATCCTTTGAGGTTTGTGTAATAAGTACATAGATGCACAGACGGGTACAGTATAAGCAGTAACTTACTTGAAGGAGAAATAAAACGTTTATCCTATAAAACAAGAGTATAAGTCTGCTCTAGGATTACATTATGATAAATCGCAAAATAAGGAATCCTTGTGCTTAGCTCATTTCTACAGGACTATTTCATCTTTCATTCTGAAAGAGACAGGCATAGGTATCAAGTTACAAAAACACGTTTCAAACCCACTGTGCTAAGCCACCAAACTATTAACTAGAAATTTTTCTTCAGAAAAAAAAAATGTGTTTACAACTAAATCACTAGGTGAAGAAAATACTCAGTAATAATAACCTTAATGTCACTGAAGTAACTTGAAAAAATAGGAAGCAACATTGGAATTTACTAGAATCCTGAAAAGGACGACTCGTTTGGATGCTTCTGAAATACTATCAAACAAATTCACATTTTGCAACCCAAATTCATCTTTTGCTAGCCAATTCACCATTTCCAAAACAAATTCACCTTTTGCAGTTAAAATTCACCTTTTCCAAAGCAAATACACCTTTTGCAGAGGAAATTCCCCTTTTGCAAAGCTAATTCAACTTTTGCAAAGCAAATCTACCATTTCCATAGCAAATTCACCTTTTCCACTTCTGACCCTGACCCCAACCCTGACCATGAACCCTCACCCTAAAACCCTAACACCAAACCCAGCCCTAGCCCCAGCCCTAGCTTTGAACTCTAACCCTTGACCAAGCTAAAATTTATATTTTTTTTTTTTTAAATATATTTTATTGATTTTTTTACAGAGAGGAAGGGAGAGGGATAGAGAGCCAGAAACATCGATGAGAGAGAAACATTGATCAGCTGCCTTCTGCACACCCCCTTCTGGGGATGTGCCCGCAAGCAAGGTACATGCCCTTGACCGGAATCGAACCTGGGACCCTGGAGTTCACAGGCTGATGCTCTATCCACTGAGCCAAACCAGCTAGGGCTAAAATTTATATTTTTAAAAGTGAATAGAATCCGTAGCTGGTGTTGTTTACTGGTTAGAGCATTTGCTTGCCAAGCATACACTCACCACTCTAGTTAAAAATGGCACCAACGAACATATGAGGCAGGGTGGGTGGGTCACCATAAGGGGAACCTTAGTAGAGCAGTCTACAGGGGCCTCCCTTTGAAGACCTTGGGCTGGAGGAGATGAAGAACACAGGGCCGTGACTACAGAATGATTGCCGCCCTGGACAGCTTCGATGATTTTCTGCTGGTGTTTCTTTTTTTTTTTTTTAAATCTTTATTGTTCAGATTATTACATTTGTTCCTCTTTTTTCCCCCCATAACTCCCCTCCTTCCAGCTCCCACCCCACCCTCCACCCTCACTCCCCACCCACTGAGTTCATCCATAGGTGCATGATTTTTGTCCAGTCACTTCCCGCATCTCCCACACCCCTTTTCCCCCACGAATAGTCAGTCCATTCCCTTTCTATGTCCCTGATTCATTATAGTCACCAGTTCATTCTGTACATCAGGTTATTTATTCACTTGATTCTTAGATTCATTTGTTGATAGATGCATATTTGTTGTTCATAATTTGTATCTTTACCTTTTTCTTCTTCTCCCTCTTCTTAAAGGATACCTTTCAGCATTTCATATAATACTGGTTTGGTGGTGATGAACTCCTTTAGCTTTTTCTTGTCTGTGAAGCTCTTTATCTGACCTTCAATTCTGAATGATAGCTTTGCTGGATAAAGTAATCTTGGTTGTAGGTTCTTGGTATTCAGCACTTTGAATATTTCTTGCCATTCCCTTCTGGCCTGCAAAGTTTCTGTTGAGAAATCAGCTGACAGTCGTATGGGTATTCCCTTGTAGGTAATTGAGCCTCTTTCTCTTGCTGCTTTTAAGATTTTCTCTTTGTCTTTTGCTCTTGGCATTTTAATGATGATGTGTCTTGGTGTGGTCCTCTTTGGATTCCTTTTGTTTGGGGTTCTCTGCGCTTCTTGGACCTGTAAGTCCATTTCTTTCTCCAGGTGGGGGAAGTTTTCTGCCATTATTTCTTCAAATAGGTTTTCAATATCTTGCTGTCTCTCATCTTCTGGCACTCCAATGACTCTGATATTAGTCCGCTTAAAGCTGTCCAGAGGCTCCTTACACTATCTTCACACTTTCGGATTCTTTTTTCATTTTGCTTTTCCAATTGGGTGTTTTTTGTCGAATCTTTGGTTTGATTCTTGTGCTCCTCTGGTCTGCTATTGGGTATAATATTCTTTATTTCAGTCCGTGTATGCTTACTTTCTAATTTCTTTATCGTAGCATCGAGGGTCTCATTAGTTTTCGTGAGGCTCTGCACAAATTTATGGCAAGCCCTCAAAATTGCGATTCTTAGCTCCATATCCTCCATTTCTGTCATGTTTTTTTGTCTCCGCATCTTTTATGCTTTCTTGGTGCACCCCCTTGTGGTCTCTGTGCGCAGTCTTGTTCTAGCCAAGCCTTAATTGTTGTAGTTAACACTAGAGGGATTGCTGGTGTTTCTTAATGGGTAGAATTTTTGGTCGTGTTCACAGGGCTTTGCCTGGATTGCAGCACCATGGACAGAGGCGCAAGTTGTTATTCCTTGAATAGCCACAGGAGGGCACCAGAGGATTATTTTTGAGCAGGAATTGGCTGACAACATCCTTTAAGGACTGGCATAATAAATATATAAATTCACAGACGTGTACAGTATAATCAGTATCTTACTTGAAGGAGAAATATAAGCGTTTATCCTATAAAACCAGAGTATAAGTCTGCTCTATGATTACATTCTGATAAATCACAAAATAAGGGATGCTTGGTCTTAGCACATTTCTACAGATTTATTTTATCATTCATACTAAAAATGACACACACTCGGATCAAGCAGAACCCTTCGAGTTACAAGAACACGTTTTAAAACCATTTAATTTTGAACATGCTCATTTTTTGGACAAAAAATTGCACATTTAGATATATTTTTAATGTTATCTATAGCAGTGGTTCTCAACCTTGGCTGCACATAAGAACCACGTGGGAAGCTTTTTAAAATCCCAATTCCTGGGCCTCATCCTCCGGAAATTGTTTCTTTGTTCTGGGGTGGGGCCACAACATCAGTAACAAAGAAACAGAATTAAAACTTTATTGTGGGGAGCCGCTACAGTGTTTTGGACAGGTTCAAGCCTTGGACTGATGAGACAGCACAGTCCTCTCATTGCCACGTGAAAGTCCCAGCTTAGAGGGCAGGGTCCTCCCAGCACAATTATAGCCAACAGCTGTAGTTGTAAGCTTGAACCTATGGTCCTAATACATGGCCCCACGTGCCTGAGTGATGTAGGCTTGATAGAGTTCAGGTCCATGTAGTTGAGTAGGATTGAAACCCAGGCAAATGTTGTAAACATCTTGGTCATGCCCTTACTTTGCCTCGTAGCATCTGCATGGCTGTGGGCGTGGTTGCTGTCTCTCAGAGAAGTACTGTCCCACCGAGACCCGGCTTTCATTCTCTTGTTTGTCTTTTCTAAGCCTTTCAGCCGCCCCCACTCAGGTTCACCCTTGGCCGTGCTGGCGTGGCAAACTTTATAAAGGTATGCCTCCACACTCCCAGGGCAGGTTCCTGCCTCAAACCCCACCCTTACAGGAAACAGCTCTGGGAAACAGCTCGGGGGAGGGTGCAGCCGTTGCCAAGACAACCCCTGCAGGACTGAATTCCTTCCACTTGGTCGCCAGATTGGTCGTGATGTTACACCACCCAGGGTTTTTATATAAGTAGATTATTTATTGTACAAAGTGTTACATATATCACCATTTATCCCCCTTTGACCCCCTCCAGCCTGCCCCCACCCCAGGCCTTCACCACCCTATTGTCTGTGTCCATGGGATGGAGATATATATATATATATATATATATATATATATATATATATATATATATCGTCTTTGGTTGGTTACCTGCCACCCACCCACCTTCCCAAAAATTTACTCTAAGATTCCGCATCCTCTGGGTCTTAAAAAAAATTTAAATTAGGGCTGACAAGAAAATAGAGAAAACATTTTTCATACAGAGCAAAGGTGGAGCACAGACATGTTAGGGAAAGCCTGGCAAATTCAGGGTAGTGCAGTAGTCAGCTGTGGCTGGAACCCTGGAAAACTCCTAGTGTATGGAAGAGAGGAGAGAAGGAACAGCTGGAGGCTGAGGAGAACAAGGAAATCCATTTCTGTAAATGGGCCGATCCAGCCCTGTCACTTGCAAGCAGTGTGACCTGGGAAAGAATTCTTTTTGACCCAATAAGTCTATTTCTAGATGAATATACTACAAATAACACACTCAAACTTACACAAAGATTTTTGCTAAAGTATCATGTAATCCAAAAATATAGAAAACAAATATCCAACAAAATATGGTTCTTCCATACAATAGAATACTATGAAGTCATTTTTTAAAATGAGGTTGATTTACATACATTAATATAAAACATCTCCTACATGCATTAAGTGAAAAACGCCAGGTGTAGATCCATGTGTATAGTGCAGTATGGTTTGTTTCTAAGAATGGAGATATACATATGTAACAAGGTGTCTTTCACCAGTGTTCCCCAAACATCTTTGGGGAAAACCTGAAGCTAGTGTGGTCCAGTGCCAATTACATCACATTCTGGGGTAAAGGTGCTGCCCTTCCATATAGCTCTGCCTTGACAGATTCCAAACCACCCCCACATCTTCAGCTCTATGAGGCTTACAAGGGTCTCTTGAGCTTTGCAAAGTTGGTTATCCAAATGAAAGCTCCGGGTTTAGGCAAATGACACTGGATGACAACAATGACCTTATCATACACTATAAATGAAACTCATTCTAAAGTCTTCTACAACAATGGTGCTAGTCAGCATCTCAATGCTAACTGTCTTATCCATGTGGTTTTTCCTCCTGGACTGGGCTCCTTTTCATGAGCTCTACCAACTGCCTCTTCCTTTATACCTTCTCTTTTTTTTCTTTCTCTTCCTACTCTAGGTGGCACTTAATCTACTCTTTGGAAGATTGGCGCACCCTGGATCTTCATCTTTTCTCTTTCATATCTATTTTTATGGATAATCCCTTTTGCCCCCTTCAATCATATATCTGGCTTATCAGTCAAAGCCAAGCTTTTCATCAACATTTGGCATTCAGCACATGTACTCTCTATTCTGCTTTTAATAAATCTTTCAAAACTTATTTGGGAATTTATTGGTTGCCTATCTCCCATTCTCAATATTACCCTGATTTTCATTCAAAAATCCTTCCTTTCCCATGTAACCCATAAGGTGACCACACCTATAGATCCAGGAGTAAGCCATACTATTTCCATGGGCAGCAACATTTTTTAATGAGGATGGGCATGTGACCAAAGCTATTCCAATTCGGCTGAACTTCAGGATTGTTTGCAATGCAAGACAAAAATGTTCTTTCTTCAGCGGTGGACTAGGAAATACATAACCTAACTTAGGGGCTTTGGCAGACCTTATTTGAGAGAAACCAGCTTGAAGAGGATAATGACCCATAAAGAATTAAGAGGAAAGAAGCTGTAGTCCCATTACAGCCACACAGGAAACCCATCCTCCTGCTGCACTTTTATTAGATGCCAGTAAATCTCTATTTCTTTTAAACAGTCTGTTAAATGCAACCAGAATGAAGCAATATACTGGTATGTACAAAGAACTCATGGGCAGATATAGAAGACACAAAAAAGAGATGTCTTTGGGGAGGAGGATCAGGGACTTGAGTGAAAGGCATTTTACTAACTCTCCTGTAGTTCAATATTTTAAAAACTATATATTGATTATTACATTAAACATAAAGGATAAATTGCTCAGATCTCAAAAAACAGCTTTTTCCTCGGAGGACTTACTAACATAGTAGGTAGATACAGTAACACCATAAAGCCTTTTAATACTACTTGGTTATATAAAATTGTTGTTCAAAGTCCTGTATAACAAAAGTCTCTATTTGTCATCTTTCCCTTTTGTCTTTCTGTACACCATCTCTCGAAAACTGGCCAAAATGTTATTCTCTCTCTTCCGTCTCTCTTCTTGGTTGAAGGATGCAAGGGCTCTCTTCTCATCCGCACTGTAGATCTGGTTCTCTTTCCGCAGCCGTACAGCCTCCATTCTGCGATGCCTGCTACCACTCATAACATAACCTGAGCACTCAAAGGAAGCAATCTCTTCACTTGTCAACCCAATTTCACCTCTTCGTGGGATACGCTTTCCAGCTTTTACATACTCGGCCATAGCTGCACCTTCCCCTGGGAGCAGAGCGTGGCCATAGTTCAAAGGTTTCTCTTCTTGAGAGGTGAGTATTACAGGTGCTTCTGGGCCTATTAGGTCCATGGTATCTGCCATATTGGAGTGATGCATCCGCACATCTTCTCGAAACTCCCCTTCTGAATCCTTAGAGCCGGAGTCAGCACGGTTTCTGTTAGTCTTCATTTTCCTGTTTGCCCCGCCTCTGTGTTTCTTTCTCTTCTCTTTGTTCTTGGCTCTCCTTTTCCCATCATCACAGCTGGGATTCGTGTCAGAGTCTGAAGCACTGTCACTATTATATTTCTTGGATTTCCTTTTGGACTTTTTCTTTCTTCTTTTCTTGTTTTTTGAACGACTGGTCTTTTTCCTCTTTTCTTCAGAGATAGAATCTGAACTGTTGGTCTTCTGAGTGTTTACCTCTTCATTGTCAAACGGGGTGTGTTCATCAGAATCCGGCTCGGGGTACTTGGGGGACAGCCCCCACACCTCCGGGGCTCCCGCCGCCCCGATCCTCTCCCTCCCCCTCAGCCTCCTCTGCCGGGCGCTCTCCTTCTCCTTCTCCTTCTCCTTCTCCTTCTGCAGCTCGCAGTCACTCGCCCACCGCTGGCCGCTGCCGCTCGCATAGCGGTGGGGATGGTGGTGGTGTCCGTAGGTGGAGGGAGAGGACGGGAAGGCGCAGTTGGGGAGCCCGGGGGGCAGCTGTCCGCATCCGGGGCCGCCGCGGAGGGGAGGGGTGCCCGCCGGACCCCACGGGGGCCTGAGGGCCTCCCCGCTGCGGCTGCCGGAACATCTGCTCCTGGAGGGACTGCGTCGCCGTCCCCGGGCGCGAGCGGTGCCCTCCGACGAGCTGGACGGCGGACGGCGACACAAGTGCCATCGGCCGCGCTGTCCCGGGTAACCGACTGGTCAACGCGGACCGTCCGCGCTGGAAATGTGGCGGCTCCGTGCCCGACTGCGCACGCGCATTACCGTCCGTCCCGCGTTGCTTCCGCTTCCGACGGTCGCCAGGCGAAGCCCCAACCCGCGCACCGGGGGCGAGAGGCGCTGGTCTGGGCCGAGGCGTCGGGGAGGGTTGTGTCCCGAGAGGTAAAGGGCAGGGCAGGGCCCGCGTTCGGGGTTGACGGTCCCCAACCGGAGCGGAGCCCGTGGGGACGAAATGAGAGGAGTTGGCACCACCGAGCCCTCCGCTGCCGCACGCCCTCCCAGACGCCGGCCTTTCCCTCCAGGTCCTGCCCTCCGCCTCCCTCTCACGGCCCGGATCTCAGCCCTGGACCCAGGGCCTCCCTCCCAGTTCCTCTGCTTCACCCCCGAGAGCAGCCAAAGCACGTTCGTTGCAGACGCCCAGCTCCGAGGTTCCCCCTGGAAGAAAGAACTTCTTTTGGAATCAAGTTTGAGCTCAGCCTCTTTGCCAAGTGAGGGTCAAAGTCATGATATTTTTTTTTAATTCTTAAATTCTTTTCTACCATGAAACAAGGAAGTATTGAGCTCAGTCTTGTGGATGTCTCATTATCTAGTTAATTTTTTTCAAAAAAAAGTTGTTTTGGGACCACTTTCCCCACACACTTTGTTCACTCTCTGCAATGACAAACATTTCATACAAGATCATGTTTCTGAGCATTAAAATGCACACAGATTACTGTGCTCTTGATTCTCTACAGTAAATGTTATCTACTTGGTTAGTTGACACACTTGGAACGTGATGGGAAAGCTAAGTCAGAACATAGGAATGGTACTTTTCAACTTAAAACGTTATCAACCTTGTATTCCATGGGGTGGAAATGGGACGTACTGATAACTCAGTCCAGCAAAATAACTGCAGCCACGTCTGGCTTACAATCTAGTCCCATCTAGTTCAAAGGAATCTCAGAGCTTCCTTCCATTTTAGGGGAAGCCAAGCTTATAAACCAGGCACTGTTCTAAGCACTTTTCATTAACATACACACACACAAACACACACACACACACACCCCTCACTTAAGGCCCTGGCCAGTGTGACTCAGTGGTTAGAACGCACCATGCACAAAAAGGGTCTCGGATTCAATCCCCAATCAGGAGCAGGTACCTGGCAAGTGGGACTGCATTAAAATAAAAACCTTCTGCACAGAAAAAGAAACCATCCCAACAAAACAACAAGAAAGCCCACTGCATGGGAGAACATATTTGACAATGTTATCTCCAATAAGGGTTTCATCTTCAAAATTTACAGGGAACATAAGACACTAGGGGGTAGGGGAGGCCAGGGGATTGTCAAGGGCGGGAAAAAAAGGAGACATATGTAATACTCTTTGTAATACTTTAAGCAATAAAACAATTTTAAAAATTTACAGGGAACTCATACAACTTAACAAAACAAATATAAACAATACAATTTTTAAAAAATGGACAAAGGACCTAAATAGACACTTTTCAAAAGAGGACATACAGAAAGCCAAGAGACCTATGAAAGCATGCTCAAAGTCACTAATGATCCCAGAGATGCTAATCAAAACAACAATGAGGTACCATCTCACACTTGTAAGATGTCTATCATTAAAAAAATCAGCAAAGAGGATGTGGAGAAAAGGGAACCCTCGTACACTGTGGGTGGGAATGCAGACTGGTGCAGCTACTGTGGAGAACACTATGGAATTTCCTCAAAAAGTTAAAAGCGTAACTCCCATTTGACCCAGTAATCCCACTTCTAGGACTATATCCCAAGAAACCAGAAACACCAATCAGAAAGAATATAGGCACCCCTATGTTCATAGCAGCACAGTTTACAATAGCTAAGATTTGGAAACGGCCTCAGTGCCCATCACCAGATGAGTGGATTAAAAAACTATGGAACATCTACACAATGGAATACAATACTATTGTAAAAAATAAAGAGGGAACTCTTACCATTTGCAAGAGCATGGATGGGCCTGGAGACCATTATGCTAAGCAAAATAATCCAGTCTGAGAAAGATAAATATCACATGATCCCACTCAATTGTGGAATATAATGAACAACATAAACTGATGAACAAAAATAGAGCCAGAGGGAAAAATATGTATATATATATATTTAAAAAGATCTACATTTTAAAAAATATATTTTTATTGATTTAAGAGAGAAAGGGAGAGGGGGAGAGAGAGAGAAACATCAATGATGAGAGAGAACCATCGATTGGCTAATCTCTGCACGACTCCCCAGTGGGCCTAACCCGGCAGTCAGACATCCCTCTCACAGTCTGGGGCTATCGCAGTCCAGGACTCCTCGCTCCTTACCGCCTGCCTGCAGCAGAGGCGGGAGAGGCTTCCACCACCGTTACTGTGCTCACTAGCCGTAAACCCAACTTCTGCCTGAGTGGTGCTCCCCCTGTGGGCACACACTGCCCATCAGGGGGCAGCTCCTGCATTGACCATCTGCCCCATGGTGGTCAGTGCATATCATAGTGACTGGTTGTTCCGCTGTTTGGTTGATTTGCACATTAGGCTTTTATTATATAGAACTAGAGGCCTGATGCACAAAATTCGTGCAAGGGGCTTGGACCTCACAGCCCCGATTCATCTAGAAGGTCGTCCGGAAAGTCGTCTGAAAGGTCGTCTGGACAGTTGTTCTGCTGTTCAGTCTAACTAGCATATTATCTCTTTATTATATAGGATTTCTATTCCCATTTACTACAGATTGAGAAAATCAGAAAGAAAGAGATTAACTAATTTACCAAGATCATCCAACCAGAATGTATTAAAAGCAGATGTTTGAGCAGAGGTAACTTGGCGGGAAAGTCTTTGGAAATAACCACAATGCTAGACTGTAAATGAGCTCTGGAAAGAACCCAGAAGAAAGGAAGCAGAAGAGAATAGGTCCTTGACGCCGGGGAGTAGAGAGTTTCTGGAAGTGGAAAGCCTTTAAGTCTGTTGCCTGTGAGGAGTCATGGAGAGTGGTCATGTGTGTGTGTGTGTGTGTGTGTGTGTGTGTGTGTGTGTCTAGTTACTGTGGAAGGAGCAATCTCAATGGCTTTGCTGCTTACAATGTGTTAATGATGAGAAGAAAGTGAGGGTGAGGACTAAGGTCAGAGATGAGTGCTTCTTTTCAAGTAGTTTTGGCCTTGAAGGGGAGGAAAGAGAATGGCAGCTGAGGGGATAGGGAGGAGGAACTGCCTCTATTCTCCATAAGCCAGTGCCTGGCAAAGTTTCTCAGGTCCTCCTGCACAGAGCTCCAAGGACGTTCTGCTTTCTACTTATAAATTGCTGTCAATTTAATGCCACCTCTTGAGTCAACCTCGTCTCTGAGCACTTACGTCCCTGCGGAATCTGTACAGAGTATTTCTCATGACACAGAGCCTGTCATTCTTCCTCTTCCCCTACTTTGTCCCCAGAGTGGAAGTTAAGGACATGGTTGCTAAAGGAAAAGCCACCAAGAGGTGCTCCCTGAAGAGCCCAGGGAGGCGATTCCCACTCGGGCCTCCCTCAGTTTCCCACCGTCTTCAGCAGCGCATCCTTGGGATTCCACAAGGCTTCCTGGAGAAACCCCTGCAGCTGCGCCCTACTATTGGACGGACTTACAGCAACCTCCCCCTTCCAGGGATCTTCTGCGGAACAACTCCAGCTGCAGGGAGGTCCGTGTGCAGCCTGAGAAAGTGGGGGTTGGGGAGGGGGGAGAGCGGGGCTCTGGACGCGCCACGTGAGCCTTGGGGATTCTGGCGTAAAGGTGGAGGAGGAGGAGGACCTGGCTCTGGAGCTGTTCCTTCAGCGCCTTTGTGGCTTCCTCTAACGGGAGACACCCCCCCCCCCCCCCAACCAGCTCCCCTAGCTCTGCCGCTGTGGCTACAGCCCCAAGCGGCACAGCAAGGAGCAGATGCTAGAATTAGACTTGTACTCCTGCAACACCTCCCACTTGCTGTAATGATGGAAATATGTCTGATGCTAACAGCAACCTTACAACAGCGACAATTTAAAGTTTCTCATCACCCTGGCATGTACGTTGCTGTGAATGCCAAACATTAGGGCCTTTTTCTTTTATACTCTTACAAATTACAAAATATATACACACTTAGGATTGGTGTAAAACCTTGGCATAGCTAATTTTTCTACTTACAATGCTAATATTTCATACATTAATATACATTAAATATATGTAGGCCATAGTTTCTCAATGGGATTTTTAAAAAATATATTTTTGTTGATTTCAGAGAGGAAGAGAGAGAAACATCAATGATGAGAGGGAATCATTGATTGGCTGCCTCCTGCACATCTGACCGAGCCCACAACCCAGGCATGTGCCCTTGACTGGAATCAAACCAGGGACCCTTCAGTCTGCAGGCTGACGCTCTACCCACTGAGCCAAACCAGCTAGAGCTCAATGGGATTTTTTGTGTCCTGTGCACAAAAGATATTTTTTTTTTAAATATATTCTATTGATCATTCACAGAGAGAAAGGGAGAGGGACAGAGAGTTTGAAACATCGATGAGAGAGAAACATCGATCAGCTGCCTCCCGCACACCCCCCCCCCACCCCGGGGATGTGCCCGCAACCAAGGCACATGCCCCCGACGGGAATCGAACCCGGGACCCCCCAGTCCGCAGGCCAACGCTCCGTCCACTGAGCCAAACCGGTTAGGTGCACACAAGATATTTAGCTGCATCTCCATCCTCTACCCACTAGACACCAGATGCATTCCAGCCGTCCACCAACAATGTCTCCCAAAATGCCCAATTTCTCCAGTTGAGAACCAATGACTGACACGACCTAAAAGCCTGTTATCAAGTATTTTTGCAACAACACAGTGATCTTTAGTGTTTGATATTTTCTTTCTTGATAAAGATATAAGTCTGCCAAACAAATGGGGAGTTCATATTTCAACTTTTCACATATGCTTCCTAAAATTGGAATTTTTGGCTTTAGTCTTGGGTATAGGTAGTTAATGATGCACTATGGAAATAGGTCTGTTTCCAAAGTAATAAGAAGAGATATACATCCTTGAAGACAGTGTAAAAATTTCTTTAGGTAACACAATAAATTACACACACAATTGGACAAGCATTTATTAAATGCCTACTGTGTGCTCAGCACCATATTAGGCAATAGGGGTGCAGAGATACAAATGTAACATTACTATTCCTGCCCTCAAGGAGCTTACAATTTAATTTTGGAAATAAATACAAATGTGAAACTACAATACAGAGTGCTGGAAAATGATTACAAACCTACATATTATTAGTAAGTGCATGGGCCACAGTATAAGCTGAAAAGATCAGTGCTGAGGCAGCACAGAATAGGGAGTCTTAGTGTGGGTGAAGTCAGTCAGGGAGGGCTTACTCAGAAGATATAAAGGAAACCAGACTTTGAAGGGGGTTATGAACATGAGCTGGGGCCAAAGAGCAATCTAAGGAAAAGGAACAGCATCAGAAAGGCACAGAGGCACGGTCAAGGGCCTGTAAGACAACAGTGAAGGTCACAGAAAGTGTGACTGTGATGCTGTAAGGGGACATGTTGGAGAAGGAGGCTGCTACACACAGAGCATAGAAGGCAGGTAATGGAGAACTTGGAACATCACTGCTTTGATGAGAATTATGTGCTGGGTGTTCTTGAGTGAAAATAAGACAATGAAAATGGAGTTTGAGAAAGATCATCTTGGATGCCTACAAGATGCAGATCTTAAAGAGCAGGGACGCTAGAAAGAAACAATTGCAATAAACTGGGCCCCAGATAATACAGATCTGAAAAAACTCCTATGAGAAAATGTCAGAAATGGAAGGTTTTACACATTTTATGCTGTAGATGAACTTATTACTGTCACCACAAATGTCCATCTGTAATCGTGCAGCCTCAGGAGAAAAGTTAGAATTGGAACAACTTAGCACAATTTTGGACATGTAGAATGGAGACCAGAACAAGACACCTACAAGATTGTGATAAGAAACATAGCCCTAGCCGGTTTGGATCAGTGAATAGAGCGTCAGCCCACAGATTGAGGGCTGCTGCGTTTGATTCCGGTCAAGGACACATGCCTTGGTTGCAGGCTCAATCCTCGGGGTTCATGTGGGAGGCGACCAATTGATCTGTTTCTTTCACACTGATGTTTTTCTCTCTCTGTCTCTCCTCCTCCCTGACACACTATAAAAATCAATGGAAAAATATCCTTATGTGAGGATTAATAGAAAAAAAGAAAACAAAGGATAGTGAGTCTAATCAGGATAACGAAATTAAGTAATGGTGCCTATATAAAAGGAAAATGGTATTTGGGGGACAAAGAGTGATGAGTTCTGTTTTCAAAGATCAAGTTGTGTTGGGAGACAGTGGAAAATATGGTTACTGACAATCAAAGTGGATAAACTAGAGTGAGGACAGAAAAGCTAGTGAATATGTTCAGTGGGGAGGAGAAAAATAGAGAAAAGCTAGAAATTGGAGAAAAATGACCAAAAAGTGTCCCACAAGCCAAAGGAGAAGAGAATTTCTGAGATACAAGGTAAGTTCCACAGTACAGTATGAAATACAGATCAAGGATAAGAACTAAAAAAGGCATGACATTATCAAATGGTGACTCTGAGGACATTTCAGTAATCAAAGTAAAAAACGAGATGTGACTCAAGAGTAATAAAGAGTTTTCCCATGTGGTTTATCTAATGAGAATACCTGAAGGAATGCTTATTGCAGTGATAACACTACTAAAACAGTTACAACCACACAACTGAAAGACAGCCCGTGTGGATGTGTGAACTCTGATGTTACTTTAAATTAGCCTCCAAGATGAAATGTTGTCCTGCTGACGATGACTTCACCGTGGTCTTTGCTGGATTACAGATGGAGTGTGCCCCCAAATTAAGGAAAACGAGCAACTGTGAAGCGAGGTACTTGAGAGATCACAACTGTGAAATATGAGCTAATGGCAAGAGGCGTGTGAGGTGCTGGCCACCAAAGGGGGTCCAGGGCGGTAACAAGGTTCCCCTAGTCAGGAACCTGTGAGAGCAGCACTGAGATGGGCTAGAGGGATGAGTGCACCTTCTCCCATGTGACACCACAACTGGAATGGTGTAAAGCACCCGTCTGCCACAGCGTGCAGTGGGGAGGTGGAAAGGAGAGCCAGATGTCACCACAAGGGGCAACCATCCAAGCTCAAGAGCAGTTGGACTGTCTGCACTCACCTTCCTGTGCACAGTCCCACAACCATCGCTAATGCAGCACTTCCTTGGCTGACTCAGGGCCTGGGGCTTGGGGTGGAGGACACTTGTGGTGTTCAGTGACTGAGTGGAGTCAGTGAAGGTGACATATGGAGAAAAATGCTGGAGTACTGTTAAAAATATAGCATTCTGAGTATGAGTGGGAATATGAATTTCACTGATCACCAAGAACATTACAAGAAAATGCACACCTAAGCTTGAAAACCTGTCTGTAAAAATTTTACCTAGAACTAGATTCTTAGAAAGCTAAATGCACATCTAAGTCTCACAGAGGCTGCTGCGCACTCTACAGCAAGCTTCCTAGGAAGAAAAAGAGCACACACTTGCCCCTCCGGGTGACTAACCAAAAAGGGGGTCACAGAGGTGGGAGGAAGCAGAGGAGCCAGGAGCAGCCTGACTTGAATCTACAGCTACTCACACAGAAGACAAAGTTTGGTGTTAGGTGCCTCAAGCCACAAGCAACTCACTCTTTAAGCTTCTAAGGGGTACGCTGGGCCATCAGACACCTCCCAGAACAGTCAAGCTAATCCACCTGCATTGAGGCACTGGGCCAAAACTACTCAAGAGCTATTCTAACTGCCCCTGCTATAGATTCTGACCCTGCATCAGGTCACAATGATGACAAACTTTCTGCCTTTTTACTACACTGAAAGACCTCTCACCAGCATGTGGTTCCTTTACTGTTGAATAATGCCCAAACTATGGCTCAAGTTTTCCACTAAACTCCTATGGTCTCAGATTTTTCTGTAGTGTGGATTCTCTGATGTCGAATGAGACTGGACCTCTGAATAAAAGCTTTCCCACACTCATTACATTGATAGGGCTTCTCCCCTGTATGAATTCTCAGATGCTGAATGAGGCCAGTGTTCCCATTGAAAGCTTTCCCACATTCTTTGCATTTATAGGGTCTTTCTCCAGTGTGGATTCTCTGATGCTCAATAAGGCCTGACTTCTGACTAAAGGCCCTCCCACACTCATTGCATTTGTAGGGTTTTTCCCCAGTGTGGCTTCTCTGGTGGCCAATAAGATGTGAGCTCCGCCTGAAGGTTTTCCCACACTCATCACACTCATAGGGCTTCTCCCCAGTGTGGATTCTCTGATGTCCAATGAGATGTGAGCTATGACTGAAGGCTTTCCCACACTCATTACATTCATAGGGTCTCTCCCCACTGTGGATTCTCTGGTGCAGAATGAGGCCCGCACTCTGACTGAACGCCTTCCCACACTGGTTGCACTGATATGGCTTTTCCCCAGTGTGGATTCTCTGGTGCAGGATCAGGCCTGTGTTTTGACTGAAGGCTTTGCCACACTCCTTACAGTGATAGCGTTTTACTTTGTTGTGGATATCCTGATGGGAAAGAAGGGCTGACCTGTAACTGAAGGCTTTCCCACACACATTACACTGATAGGGTTTCTCCCCAGTGTGGATTCTCCAGTGGCGAACAAGGCCTGAGCTCTGAGCAAAGCTCTTTCCACATTCATCACATTTATGTCGTCTCTCCTGGGTGGGATTCCCCCGCTGCCTCTCTAATCTGCCCAGAAGGTCTTGGGCTTCTCCACGCTCAAGACCCCCGATAATATCACCATTGCATTTCGCAGCTGTCTCTCCATGTAGTTGGGCTCCGGTAGATATTACCTGTTTTGAAGCTAATTCCTTGTTCTCATTCCTGGTTTCACCACCTGAAACAAAAAAGGAATAAGTCATCAAGCAAATGTCACTTCCTATTCTTTGTTAGGGGAAAGGAATCAAAGATAGGAGAAAAGGAAAATAAATATGGAACAGCTAGACAAATTGCAAAGCTTACATTTGTCTCCAACATGCCTTCAAACATGAAGAGATAGGAGCAAGTCAAACCCAAGTACCACCGGCTAACTGGGGAAGAAGTGCCATGAAAAAGAGAAGTTATTGGAAGGGGACTAAAGCAGGGAAGGGAAAGCTGAGGAGAAGTGGAAGTCAGGAAGTGGGAAGGTATATGGAACAACTAGAAGATATAATGAGTGGGACAAAAATGGAAAAAAATCCCAACAGTCATAAAAAGGAAGGAGCACAAGAGGGTGAGAGAAATCTATGTAAATATCCTATGGGAACTGGGGGCAGAAGAAAAGAGTGAACTCAGACAGGACTAAAAGAGCAAGCTAAGTCAGTCCTGGATTCGAGTCCTGGTTCCACTTTACACCTCAAGAAGTCTCAATATTGTATTTTTATGTTGAATCCTGAATTTACAATCAACTGTCTTTCAGAAAGCTCACAATGTAAGTATACATCAAAAACAAGCCAACGGACAAATGAACCAACAAAAAACCTTAACTATGATTAATAACCAGAGCACCACTCACCCAGGGAGAACATGCTTCTGTAACTCTCTTGCCTGTCATCTCCCTTCAGATCCTTCTGTGACGGATTAAGAAGCCACTCCTCTCGAATCAGGGACACGGCCATGTCTTCAATCTTCTCCAAAGTCTGAAACAAAATAAACTCCCATTTGAGGACTGGATTGTTCCACAGCTCAAACCCAAAGTGCCAGTGACCCACCAGCGTTAGACAGGGTCAAGAGCTGGGAATGTACTGATCAGCTGGGAAGAAGACGTAACAAGTCAAATATCAACCTGCCTCTATTCAAAAGGATGTTGGGCAAGTTCTTGGGTGAGCTCTGCTACAGGCAGTCCACACACAGGCTATAGGCCATGATCATGACCAAGGACAGCAATGGGGCTTCAGTGAGAAGGAGCACGACTCACCTGGAACCCTGCTGTTAGAAGTGACGCAGCCGTCTGGTTTCCAAGACTTCCTTTCTGGGAAGGGGTGGGACTATGAGAAGCAGATACAGCTGAGGAGGAGAAAGAAGCTATGAATGAGGCCAGCCTTATGTTGTGCTTGCAGAAGTCACCAGTAACTCATTATAAAATTATCTGTATTTAAGCCAAAACGCATGCCAGATACTACTAGGAAATGCTGATAGGTTGGCTCTGGCTCTAGACCTCTGGTTGTCCATAAAGCATCCACACTGTGATGTCCCTCTCAGCCTGACGCTGCACATAAAACATACAAATTGCATGGCTTCCTAACAGGAACTGCTGCATAATTTCTCCTCTGACCAAAGCCACATTCTATCCTTGTGCTGGTTACAGGATCCCTTTAGGTCCCAGGCTCTTGGCAACCTCTATTTACTGTGATTTTCACAAATGTCTACACAACTGCCAGTATCTGCTGCCAGATACCAGACAGCACAGCACAAAACCAGCAGCAGACCTCAGCACATCACACAAGAATTATATTGATAAATGAAACTGCTTCTATGTTTCTTCTCCAGAAATATTAAAAAGCCAATTTTATAGAACAAACTTCTATAAGCCACACATGTAAAACCATAACAAATGCAGGGCAGGTCTGAGCTAGGACTGGGATGTGCTGTTCTGTAAGGAAGTAAGTTCTCAAACAATGATGGGAAATGCCAAACGGATATAGGAGTCAGACTGAAGGGTCCTCCTCTGGCAAATCTGAGACAATTTACGCATCAAAATAATGGTAGTAACAACATATTCATGGGAAAGAATAGAATTTCTGAGTCCATACTGATAAATAAAATTAAAATAGGGAGAAGGGAACACTCTCCATTATAAGAAAAAAATCAACGTAGAAGGAGTAACAGAAAGTTATCATTTTATTTATTTATTTTTTTAAATATATTTTATTGATTTTTTTACAGAGAGGAAGGGAGAGAGAGATAGAGAGTTAGAAACATCGATGAGAGAGAAACATCGACCAGCTGCCTCCTGCACATCTCCTACTGGGGATGTGCCCGCAACCCAGGTCCATGCCCTTGACCGGAATCGAACCTGGGACCTTTCAGTCCGCAGGCCGACGCTCTATCCACTGAGCCAAACCGGATTCGGCAGAAAGTTATCATTTTATAACTTGCTTTTTAATCACTGATTCAAACGGATATAGGAGTCAGACTGAAGGGGCTTCCTCTGGCAAATCTGAGACAAAATTTACGCATCAAAATAATGGTAGTAACAACATATTCATGGGAAAGAATAGAATTTCTGAGTCCATACTGATAAATAAAATTAAAATAGGGAGAAGGGAACACTCTCCATTATAAGAAAAAAATCAACGTAGAAGGAGTAACAGAAAGTTATCATTTTATAACTTGCTTTTTAATCACTGATTCAGTCAAGAAGCATCAATTACTATTAAAAGTAGTATTTTAGCAATAATACTGTAATGAGGACCAGGCTACTTACACAGACTCAAGAGTATCTCCCCACAAGTTACTTATTAATTACAAAAAGAAAAATAGTAACCCAGCAAAAATAACCTCAACCAAGTCACCAAAAGTACCATCAGCAATAACAGGACAAACTGCTGCTGTGTTCCTGAGGACACAACCTCACTTCTGAGTGTTCCTGCCAGACAGACAGAAAGCTGGATAACTAAAGTGTTGTCTTGAACTGGACTCTGGACGAACACTATTGGAACCACAGGCAAAATAGGAATGTGAGCTGTGGATGAGATGAGTGTTGTATCAGTGATACATCTGATTGTTTGAGGAAATACATACTGAAATATTTACAAATAAAGTGGCATGATGATACCAATAAACCTCAAAAACTTTTTTTGGCAATACAATGGGGTAACAGAAATGTATGAATACACAGAAGTTACCAAATTCTTTAATTTGCTCGTGAGTTCAGCCTTGGGATTGACAGTCTGTATGTGAAGCCTACATAAACATTGACACCACAACTATGAATGGTCTATAAAGAGTGGTTCCCCAGAAACAAGATGGGGTTCCCTCCTACTCCCTCCTTATCAGGGAAACCCGGCTCCTCACCTCTGTCTCGGGGCCCGTGGAGCCCGGGAGCTATGTGCCGGGTTGCTGGAGGCTGGAGCGGAGCGTCTGGAGGCTCTAGTGCGGGTTCCGAGTGCACCACCTCCTCCCAGAGGACCCTGTGACCATGTGCACGAGCCGGGACCTGGACACAACGAGCAGTTGCGTTATAAGGAATCCCTCTGAGAAACGAGGTGAAGAGGGATAAAAGTACATTTTCAGGACACGTGCTCGGCAAGGAAGCAGCAGACCTCACTGATTTCCTCCAGCAGCAAAGAGTACAAACACATTGATTTGCACAGAAATCAAAGGAAAACATCTGCTGACGCCCTCCCTGTGCCCAACACGTACTTTGCACTCCCAAGGCCAGGGAAGAATGATCATCAGGAACAAAGCAGAGCTATTCAGTAGGAAAAACCTTCTGATGAGGAATTAAGAAATCTCAGTTCTGGTCTCAGATCTAGCTTTAATGTTTGGGTGCCCCTGAAAAAGTAATTTAAGCTATCTATGCACCTTGCAAATAGGAGCAATAATGTAGTGTAGGGATGTGATAAGGATAAAAAATGGATTTATACCTTAAAAAAAATTAATTCTGTAAATATAAGCCATGCCACACTATGACTGCTCTCATCCCCCAACAGCAGGAATGCATGCCTAGCATTTCTGCTCGCACTGTGGTGCCACTGCCTCTGCACCCAGTCTCCAGGATGCCCAGGCACAGCACACACACTGCCTGCCACTTACTGGCCGTCCTAGGATGTCAATCTGCCTCTCCAGATCCTCCAATAGGGTCACCACCTCCTCCCCACTCTCCAGCTGATGTTCCTTCACCAGGGCCTGCAGCTCCGTGGGCAGGATGCTCAGGAACTGCTCCAGCACCAGCAGCTCCAGGATCTGCTCCTTGCTGTTCAAATCTGGCCTCAGCCACTGATGGCAAAGTGCCCGGAGTTGGATCAGAGCTTCTCGGGGTCCTTGTGTCTCCTGGTAGCACAGCTTCCTGAATCGCAGGCGGAACAGCTCTTGGCCAGGAGGGTTGTGTTCATGTGGACTGGATTCCTGGTCCCAACCATGATCCTCCTCGACCTTGACAATTACAAGGTCCTCTTCAGGAGCCTGGTTGGATGGAGATGGGGCTAAAGACTTTCTTGATTCTGCAGCCATGTAGGGCCGGGAAAGATGAGGAGACTTGCTTCCACCACCTTCTTTATCTTCTTAAGAGAAGGACCTTCTGAGGGGCTCTCCTTTAAAGGACAGAAAATGCAACTGTTAGGGGAAGTCAAAGGTCACAGTGATTTACTAAGACATCTTAACAAGCTCCCTACCATGCCATGGACATCACAGCTCAGTTGTTTAAGGGACCCTGTGCACTCTTGCGGAAGGATTGCCTTACCTCCATAGCCTTCTGTCACGCTCACTCATGTAGGGAATAATCCCTTCTTTCTGTTCTCTCTCATTGGGGATGTGGAACATGGGTAAACAAGGTCAGGAAACCTGATTGACTGCATCTAATAGAAGTTCTGGCCCTCAGAGCGGCTGACAAATTCTTTCAGCATTTGCACACCAGCTGTACTGTTTCTACACACTTCAGCTCTCAACCTGTCCCCCACTCTCAACAGATGAGACTAATCTATTTATATAAAAGCCTAAGTGACCATTACGAAGCAATGACCAGAATGACGGGAACGAGTGATTGACCAGTCACTAGGACGCACACTTACCACAGGGGGGCAGACGCTCCACACAAGAGCTGCTCCCTGGTGGTCAGTATGCTTCCACAGTGGGAGCGCTGCTCAGCCAGAAGGCGGGATCAGGGAGCCTCTCCAGCCTCTGCAGCAGTGCTACTGAGCTGCAGCAACAGCAGTAGCAGGCGCAGTGAGACTGGCGTGAGTGGGAGGGGCGTGGCGCCCAGACCCGGCTCAGGCTCCTCCTCGGCTGCCTGCCGCTTAGCGCACTGCTACATCCCTTGTACACCCTAAGCCTGCAGTTATAATCTCCAGAGAACGGTTGAAGCGTTAAAGCGCGGACACTTGGAGTAAGCAGGACGAGCCTGATATCGCCACCTGTAGCAGTCAAGAGGAATGAAGTTAACTAGAAGAGGACATTCTGCCAGGAAAAGGCGGGAGCCTGCAAGCAGGCCACGTCAGAACAAAGTCTTGTAAGCAAGACTTATTGTTCAGAGGCAGAACTTTCCTTGAGGTGATAAATAGTCCATGAGGGCATGGAAAGTTCAAGGGAGGGTACACTGCTACAGGTGGAAATAGTCTTTGTATAACAAAGGAAATTAATAGTGTAATGTATAACTTAGCTTTGATGATCTCCTAAGCATGCCTGTTAATCATTGTCACTTGCTGTACTCCATTGTTATTTGCTGTACTCCCCAAATAAAAGCCATGAGGGCTTTGGGGGCTTTGCTACTTGCCTGACTAGCAATAGCCCTCTGCTTCTCTAACTTCATCCTGCACGCCAAGCTTGCCTCAGCGTCTCCGTTCACAAACAATATCAATACCACCAGGCTCTTGGAACTCTGCCTCGGGCATCGAGATCAAATCTCATCCCTTACAGACTGCCCTGGAGCTACAGAGGAAGGCAGCAACAAAACAGTGGCCACAAGCGGCAACTGACAATCGGGGTAAAAGGCAAAGAGAGATGGATCTGAAGGGTGGGGATGTGGGCAACAGAGCACCCCTACCCCCCAAAATCCCCAACTTTGTATTGTTCACGTCAGAGGTGGAAAGCGTCCAGCACAGCCCAAGGCGTCCACCGGGGAGGCAAGGCATGACCCTGGCCGCAGAAGGGACACTTGCAAATATTTTTTCAGGAAGCTTCGGGGAGAATAGACTACCCATGTGACTTCCCAGTGGCTCAAGGGGATATGGAAACTCCCCGGGCACTCGGGCGTGGGCTCCTGATTTCCTTTCAATGTGCACGAATCCCTGCACCAGGCCACTAGTTTCCAAATAATTTAGCTCAAGGTACTGACAAGGACTGTCCTTTTCCTCCTGACATTCATTACCCTGGCTGGGCTCCCACCTTCCCTCCCATCTCAGGGCTAACTTCTAGTGTGGACCTTCTTTCCACCTTTGTCTCTTTAGAACACCTGGTCCTGCATCTCCAAGGAACCTGGATGCCCCGTCACCACCTGCAACCCCAAAGTCAGGTCCCCAACACTATTGACCTACCAGAATGTTTTATTATTTTTATTTTTTTTAATTATTTTTTAAAAATATATTTTATTGATTTTTTACGAGAGGAAGGGAGAGGGATAGAGAGCTAGAAACATCAATGAGAGAGAAACATCGATCAGCTGCCTCCTGACTGGGGATGTGCCTGCAACCAAGGTACATGCCTATGGGGAGCCGATATAGGGTTAAGCCTCGGACTGACCTGTTGGCAAAGTCACAAACAGGTCTTCCGAGTCTTAAACAACCCAATCCGAGAGGTGGCCGCTGATTTACATGCGCTATCATTTAAAAAATAAAAAAGGGGGAATTTGCCAGAAGCCGGTCCATCCTTGCTGCTTGACACAGTCACTGCAGGGAAGAAACATCTGCACAGCATATGTTTCAAGGGACCTGGGTTATATAGCATACTGTTCTTAATATGTTTGCTCCCCTTCTTGGCGCTATGTGTTTTAACCAAGGTCACCTCTCCGAGAAAGGTTGTTTCCCCAGGTGGGGATTTTTCCCTGGAGTTAGGGATTAACAGGACTAAGGAAGGGAATCAGTAAAACCCCTTAACTAAGTGCCAGGTGGGTAGTTTACCACCTTAACTATGAACAATCACGCTTAAGCTACATAATCTTTACTTAGGATAATCTCCTTCAGTTATGTCCTTGTAGCTTAACAGAACAATAGAGTAGTGACCTTGGAATGGAGATAACAAACGCCCTAACCTTTGGAATAGAATGGATAGGATTAAAATAAGATGGTATAAATACAGATGTAACAGGAGAATAAAGAGAGAACCTCGCTATGCAGATCAACTGAACGCTGTCTCTGTGTCATTCCTTCTTCGCCGACTCTGTCCACACCTTTGGGAACCCCTGGACCTGTTGGGGCTGGACCCCAACACATGACCCTGACTGGAATCGAACCTGGGACCCTTCAGTCCGCAGGCCGACGCTCTATCCACTGAGCCAAACCAGTCAGGGCCAGAATTTTTTATAAATAAAGTCATACAGCAGGAAGCCTTTGGAGTCTGGCATCTTTCACTCAGCATAATACATTTGAGATCATCGATGTCGTTGCATGTTATCAGTAGTTTATTCTAATATATGTTTGTTTATCCACTTCCCCGTTAAGACAAATCAGTGTATGCACACCTGTATTTATTAAGCTGGTAAGCACCTTGTGGATAAAGACTGCTTCCCACATCTCCTTTTAACAATACCCAGTCACTTTACTGATTTAGAAATTAGAAAAGTCATCTGTAAGGCTTCTTCTGACTTCAAACTCTATAACCCTGGGAACTACTGAAGGCACAACTCAGTTTGTAAGAGCATTAATTGTTCAATAGGTGAGGAAGAAAGTTTTCTTCTTTCAGACTAATTAAGTCTAATTTGGGATGTTTGGGAACTGAAAAATAAAACAAGAAAAAATATTTTACAGGTTTATAAGAGTAAGGAAAGGTGGGCGAAGCAAACACTGTGCTACTTTGGCGTATCTCAGACCACAGAGGCTGAATGCTTTGGCACCCACATTTTTCACTTAAACACGTCAGAAATTCAAAGGATGTTTGCCCTTGTTAAAGCTGTGATTATTGCACAATACGCATAATTAACGAAAGGACAGAAATCTGGGCTCTGTTTGGAGGCAGTGGCGGCAATTGCTCAGGAGATACCCGAGTTGTAAAGGGGCACCTGCTTCCGTGAGTTTTTCTATTAAACGGGATAATTCCGAATAAGGCTGAGCTCTGCACTGCCCCGCCGATGTCAGAAATGTTTCTTAATGTACAACTAACCAGGCACCACCACCATTTTCTGAATTCTCTACAAAGAGCTGAATAACGTAATAGCAAAAATAGGTTTCCATAGATAATTGGGGCTTCCCTAAGCAAAATATGTCTTTTTTAAAAATGAGAATTTGATTGTGACCGAATGCAACATTGCTGTGTAAAAGTAATTCACTTGGTGGAAACAGCTGTAAAAAGACAATGTGGGAGCCTTTTCCTATTTTAGTACAAATAAACTGGACTGCAAAGAACACCACTAATCCATGAGCGATGAAGAAAAGAACCCTCATGAAAGGTTCCCCGGCAAGAAGTTTGGGGACGCGTCTATGGCCGGTGGCGATCCCCGTAGTCCGGCCCCGCTCGGAACCTCAGGCGTTCCCAGCAGCGGGCGGTCTGGCCACAAAGCGCCCTTCGGGCCCGCGGCGAACGGTACTTACCGCGAGGACTGGGCGCGGCCCAAGGCGGGGAAGGGAGACTGCGAATGGCGGACGGACCAGGGGGAAGAACGGGTAGGAAAGGGGGCGAGAGCCGTACCCGACCAGGACCTCCGGCCCCCAACTTCCACATCAGCTGGGGGACACCAGCAGTCAATGCGCAGCTTGTCCAGACACTTCCGGCACCTCTAGGAAACCGGGAGGACTGAAAGCTCTATGGTCGGCGCCCGAGGCTCCTCCCGCGCCTGCGCGTCGCAGGGTCTCTGGGCCGCGGAGCCGAGAGGCCGCACCTGGAGGGAAGGGACCCACGGCGCTGATCGCCGGTCTCGGGTGGTGCCGTTTAGATGCCCCTGTAGTTGGGTATTCTCTTCAAATACATATCTAGTCTTTGAGGAATTCCTGTTAATCGTCGTTCATAGTTTTAAAATGCCAAAGGTACACTTTCAGCTGTCATTCTTCAAAAATAATTCAGCCCTGGCCGGTTTGGATCAGTGGACAGAGCGTCGGCCTGTGGGCTCCAGGGTCCCGGGTTGACTCCAGTCAAGGGCATGTACCTGGGTTGCAGGCTCCTCCCCTGCCCAGGCCCTAGTCAAGGCTCCTGCGGGAGGGAGTCAACCGATGCGTTTCTCACATGGATGTTTCTCTGACTTTCCGGTGAGGATTAACAAAAGAAAGATAATGGCTCCGGGAAAGAACACCGGCCTGCGGACTCAAGGGTCCCGGGTTCGATTCAGGTCAAGGGCATGTACCTGGGTTGCGGGATGGCAACCAGTTTCTCTCTCCCTTCCGCTCTCCCTAAAAATCAATGGAAATATCCTCAGGTGAGGATTAACAAACAGAAATCACAATTCATTGAATAGAAATTCTTTTAAAATCTTTAACCTCTCTTCCACCCCTTTTCTATCTCCATGAATTGCACTCGCTTATAAAACCTGCATTTGCAGCTACGCCTTCTTAACTATGGATAAGCTTCAGGACCCGACCTGGGTTTTATTACCCCAGAGTTCCGATAGGAAATCTATATTCATTCTTTACATACCCGTGGTATTAGTCTTAGCTTTACAGACCAAATAAGATCTCAGGGTGAAGGTTGTAGAAAATGTCTTTTACTTTTGTTGTTTTGGTCCCACATTTTTATTACATCAGCACCTTTCCTAACCACCCATTAAAAATGTTTTCAGGTGCCCCTCCAATCTTCACCTTCATTTCCCCTTTCTGATCCTGCAGATGGGCACCGCCAACGTTTCCATTAAATGCCCACTCCTAACCCAGAAATATCCTGTCCAAATACTATAGTTTTCATTTGTTCTTAAGAGTTCTATCATCTAATCACAACAAAACAAATACTTCACGTAGAGAAGTTTCAGTGCTTCTAAACTTTCAAAACACTCATCTTTGCTCTTTAATTTATAGCTATTGACTCACAGCTGGAAGTAACTGGCAACAGACTAGAACTCTGCTCTCGGTTTCTTTTTTTACATTAAAAATATAATTTTAAAACACAAAGTTGTAGTTCAGAAGTAAAATAGCACACTTGATTTGTGCATTTTACTAATAAAAATGAATTTTTTAAAAAATGTGCACATTTTAAAAAATGTTATTGATTTTTCTTTTATAGGAAGGGAGAGGGGGAGAGAGGGAGAAACAATGATCTGTGAGAGAAATTTCGATTGGCTGCCTCCTATACGCACCCCGACTGTGAATCGAACCCACAACTTGGGCATATGTCCTCACCAGAAATCAAACTGGTGACCTTCTGGTACAAAGGACAATGCTCAACCAACTGAGCCACAATATATATTATCTACTGACTTCCTTCTATGGGAAATAAGCACTTAACTCTTCTAACCACTGCTGGAATTAGCCACACTTGGGCTCAGAGGACACATTTTAAACTTCCTAGAGTTGCAGGGTCCAACAACAACAGCCACACTCTTTTTTAAAAATTTTATATATTTTATTGACTTTATAGAGAGAAAGGAACAGGGAAATATCCTCAGGTGAGGATTACATGCCCTTGACCAGAATTAAACCCAAAACCATTCAGTCCTTGGGCTGATGCTCTATCCACTAAGTAAAAACCGGTTAGGGACAGACACACTCTTTTTATAGAGATGTGGTAGTAACCTAAGCTTTTAATTCAAATTATCCTATATAATAAAAGCCTAATATGCTAAGTGTCTGGTCATCTGTTCAACCAATCAAAGTGTAAAATGCTAAAGACATGCTAAGGCCACTCAATTGCTCGCTAGGACATGCACTGACCACCAGCCCACCCGGACTGAGCAAGACGGGCCGGACATGCCCTAGAGCCCTCCTGTGGTCCCTCCACGGACCCAATCGTGCACCAGTGGGGTCCTTCAGCCTGGCCTGCACCCTCTTGCAATCCGGGTCCCCTCAGGTGATGTTGGAGAGCCGGTTTCAACCTGATCCCACAGGCCAGGCAGAGGTACCCCACTGGTACACGAATTCGTACACCGGGCCTCTAGTTAGATTATATTTACTTTAATAATCATTTTCCTTCCATTAGAATACACCCATTTTTTTTTAAGGCTGAAAAGGTAACATTATTACTAAACTGTTTTCTTCTGGAGTGTTTCCATTTTATTTCCTGCTGCTATTGCAGCCTCCTCAGGTGTCTCTTTTGCTACTTCCCTGAACTCAGAATCAGACAATATCAAAGCCAGAAGGTACCTTACCTGTGTTTGATTGAGATAGCAATGCCTTGACCACTTTTTGCAGCAATAAAAATGGTCTACACCTGTGTTGTGCAATACAGTAGCTGCTCGCCACATGTGACTAAGAGCACGGACATGTGGTCATGTCACCACAAACTGAACTTCCCATCCTATGTGTGTTTAGATGTATATTGCCACTTGTGGATACTGGCTACATCGGACCAACCTCTGCCTCAGTTTACAGCAGCAATTTTCAACCTTTTCCATCTCATGGCACACATAAACTAAGTACTAAAACTCTGTGGCACACCAATATATTTATATTTTTGCTGATCTGACAATAAAAAGGGGTATAACATTGGTTAATTCATAATGGGTGGCTATTGTGTTGGCTGCTGTCATTTTTTTATTTAACCATCAAGGGGAAAGAGGTCAATGTCCCTGACTCTATAGTCAGGTATTGCATATTTTAAAAATTCCCTGCAGCACACTGGTTTACAGTGACTGGGGACTCAGAAGAGAAGTGACTCATCTGAAGTTAAGGATCCCTAATACACTCATTATCCCCCTGAACTGGCACCTCCTACTCCTAACTCTGCCTTCCTTCCCATTTGGTCTTCTTTAGTCTGCTGACTTTTCAATTGCCTCCTTTCTATCAGTGCTAAAGAAAAAAATTGCACAAAATGAATATAACCCCTAGTTGAAGATAAAAAAAGCAATAAATATTTAGGCCATTATATCACAAATGATGTGAAAAAATAGTATTGTCTTACTGTTTTCGCCTGGCTGGCGTGGCTGGGTGGTTGAGCATCAGCCTATGAACCAGAAGGTCCCAGTTTGATGACCGGACATGGCACATGCCTGGGTTGTGGGCTCAATCCCCAGTTGGGGGCAGGGGGGGGGGGGCGGGAGGGGGGCGTTGTTGCAGGAGGCAGCCGATCCATGATTATGTGTCATCATGATGTTTCTATCTCTCTCTCCCTCTCCCTTCCTCTCTAATATCAATTAGAATATATTTTTAAAAGTTCTCATCACCTTGGCTGGTTTTTCTCAGTGGCTAGTGTTGACGGTTGGATTCCAGGTCAAAGGCTCATGCCTTGGTTGCAGGTTCCCCAGCCCACAGAGAGGCATGTGCGGGAGGCACCAATTGACATGTCTCTCATGTCCATGTTTCTCTCTTTCTTTCCCCCTCCTGCTTCCCTTCCACACTCTCTAGAAATCAATACAAAAAATATCCTCTGGTGAGGATTTTTAAAAAAAGAAGTTTTCATTGACTTTAGAGAGGAAGAGGGAGAGAGAGAAACATTGCTGCCTCGCATGCACCCAGACCAGGGATCAAATCTGTGACCTTTCAATACAAGACGCCCAACCAACCGAGTCACAACAGCCAGGGCTTAGTTCTTAATTTCAAAAGCAATTTTCATCTATTTCAACTTAATACATATCTGGTGGGCCTGTCCCATCACCGGCAATTCACAGAAGGTAAATGAAGGCAGAGAACTGGGATGCCTTTGCCTAAAGTCGTACACTGAATGGTTAATAAAAAAGGGTTGAGAGTTGGAATTCACTGTCTTTCAACCAGAAAACAGTTATCTTGGACTGGAATAAGCACTGTTGTTTATGGTCAAGGCTTTCTGAAGTAACTTAAAAAAAAAACACTTTAATTTTTGTTTTTTTAGAGAGAAGAAGGGAGAGTGAGAAAGGGAGGGAAATATTGATGTGAAAGTGAAACATTGATCAGCTACCTCTTGCATACCCCCCTACTAGGGATCAAGCCTGCAACCTGGGCATTTGCCATGACGGGGAATTAAACAAGCAACCTTTTGGTGCATGGGTCAACGCCCAACGGAGCCACACCAGCCAGGGCTCTGAAGTAAGAAACTGAACTACTTTAGAAATAAAAGCAAATTTTATTCAGGTTCTGTGGTACCAGAGAAATTTTTGATGATGGAAGCTTTGCCTACATTCAGGATACTTATAAGGTCCCTAATTAGGCCTGGACAGCTAAGGAACTGTTGTTACTGACCCCTTATTAGTAGAGCTTTTTTTTTTTCTGCCTGAATTCTTTGATGTCGAATAAGGGCTGAACTTACCCGAAAAGGCCTCCCGCACTCATAGCATTCATAGGGTTTTTCACCTGTGTGGATTCTCTGATGCTGAATAAGACCTGAGCGTCCACTAAAATCTTTTCCACATTCTTCACATTTATAGGGTTTCACTCCAGTATGCACTCTGTGATGTCCGATGAGATGTGAGCGTTGATTGAAGGCTTTTCCACATTCGTTACATTTATAGGGTTTTTCTCCAGTGTGAGTTCTCCTGTGCTTGCTAAGGACTGAGCTGTGACTAAAACTCTTCCCACAGTCATCACACTTATAGGGTCTTCTTTCCCTTGGCCGCCTCTCTAACCTGCCCTCACTTTCAGTTGCATTTTTGGATTCGGGATGTTGAGAAAGGACTTTGTTCAGTCTGTTATTTACCTTCCTAAGGAATTCCATGTCCTTTGCAATATCTTCCTTTTGGGACAACTCTTCATTCTCAGTCCTGGTTTTATCACCTGTAACAAACAGGGCCTATTTTAGGTTTGAGAAGCAAAAGCCTATGGAAGACAAAACATGCAAAATGTTACAAATGTGTTATGAAAAAATGGAAAGCCACACACAATGTACGAATTAGGTCTTTAGCAACATCCAAACACATGCTGACAGGGAAGACAGTGAGAGGCCTGGGAGGAAGACAGCAGCAAGACATGACGCCTGGGAACAGATTAGGAAGAGATCAAGGGGTTACTGGGCAAACCAGTACAAAGGCAGAGTGGTAAATGGGGACTATAGACATTCTGAGGATAATTAATAGGGATCTAAGAGGAATGTGTTGAGTAGAAACCACCAAAGGGGGAGGAAAAGGCAGGAGGGGACAGTGGGTGGCCTGGTTCATGTGCTGGGTTGAATCTATCAGTCCTCATCTTGTGTCCTGTTAGGAAAACCAACTATGTCTGGTGGACTCTTCCCTGGGTTTCAGTGAAAACCCCTTTCTGCTTCTCTTACATCTTCTATAGTCCTTCACAGAATCCTCCTCCTCCACCCAAACTTAACTGGGTTTCTTTTGCTTTAATGAAAAAGTTACGAGCCTCAGGCAGAGGCTAAAATAGCACCTCCTTAGATCCAAGAGCCAGTGTACCCAGTGGTCAGAGTGTGACCATCCAGATTACAACTCCTCAGATCCATAAGGGACACACTCAGGGGGCAGACTCAGTGAGCACCAAAGCCCCACTGAAGCAAGTCTTGCCCCAGAAGGGTGTCTTCAGCACAGAAGTTCTCCCACTGCAGACACAGCTGATTCTCACAGCCAATTGGCCTGGAGGTCAATTCCTCACAGTGATAACTACAACAATCAAGGCTTACCTACAACAAGACTACAGCAAGACTGTGCACAAAGCCCACAAAGGGGTGCA
>NW_005871776.1:228496-230560 GCF_000147115.1 Myotis lucifugus | reverse complement strand
GGGGAAGGGGAAAAAATTTTGTTCCTTCCAGGCGTCCCCATACGCCCTCTGGGGACTTCCAACAGGAACCCTGCCCGCCAGGGGAGGGTTCCAAAAATTATCCAAGGTTATGATTAGCCAGTCCCTCCACCCACTGTTGTTTTTTTCAACAGAGCTCCCATTCAAAGTGGAGGGTCAGAAAAAGACCTCCCAATAAAAGCAAAAGCTAAAGGAGTTCCCGCCCCCCCACCCACCTTTTTTTGGAAGGCTAAAAGTTATTTTTTAAAAGGGGGAGGAAGAAAAATGGAAAGATAAAAATTATGAACAGCAAATACATACCTATCAACAAGTGGATTCTAAAAATCAAGTGAATAAAAAATCTGATGAACCGAGAGTAACCGTGCGAATATAATAGAAGCAGGGGCATGGAAAGGGAGTGGACTGACAATTCTTGGGGGGAAAGGGGTGTGGGGTGCAGGAAGAGACTGGACAAAAATTGTACACCTATGGATGAGGACAGTGGGAGGGGTAAGGGAAGAGGGTGGGGTGGGAACTGGGTGGAGGAGAGCTATGGGGGGGGGGGGGGAAGAGGAACAACTGTAATAATCTGAACAATAAAGATTTAACCGCCCTAGCCGGTTTGGCTCAGTGGATAGAGCGTCGGCCTACGGACTCAAGGGTCCCGGGTTCAATTCCAGTCAAGGGCATGTGCCTTGGTTGCTGGCACATCCCCAGTGGGGAGTGTGCAGGAGGCAGCTGATTGATGTTTCTCTCTCATTGATGTTTCTAACTCTCTGTCCCTCTCCCTTCCTCTCTGTAAAAAAATCAATAAAATATTAAAAAAAAAAAGATTTAACTAAAAAAAAAAGATGTGAAATGTATTATATAGCAATTATACCTCAATAAAGCAACTTATTTAAAAAAGAAAAAAAATTACGTGTGTGTGTGTATTCTTATTGATTTCAGAGAGAAAGACAGAGAGAGAGATCGAAACATCAATGATGAGAATCATTGATCGGCTGTCTCTTGCACACCCCTCATTGGGGATCAAGCCCATAACCTGACATATGCCCTGACTGGGAATCGAACTGTGACCTCCTGGTTCCTAGGTCAACACTCAACCACTGAGCCACACCAGCCGGTCATGGGGTTCTGTTTATATGTTCTTCCTGGTCAATCTTGCCTACACCCATGTCTTCTGTCATCTACCCAAGATGACTCCCACATCTCCACCTCCTCCCACACCTTCCTCCCAGATACAGAACATTTTAAACTGCACTGCCTGCTGGGTTTTATCCACTTGGATGTTTCACAAGCAACGAAAATTCACATGTATAAAAACTGAACTCACGCCAGCTCCTCTTCTCACATAGATACATGCAGACATCAGAGATATTGAGTTTAGGTTGAAAGGGCGAGGGCTAGGCCCTCCACCTTGCCCCAGGGTAAGGGCTACGTCCTCCATCTTACCTTGGCCACGTGCGTCTTCCCGGAAGTCTAAGACTCTGCTAGCCACACCCAGGAACAAGACATCGACTTGCGCCTGGCCAATCGGCAGAGCACAGTCCTTTCTCCTCCCCTTACTCCAACCCCCTCCCCACTGAAAGATATATAAGATATGCTTAAACTCTTAGTCGGGGCTCACAGACACTGCTCTGTGCTCAGAGTAGGCTGTGAGTCCCAGCATGCTGATATCAATAAACCCTTTGCTTTTTGCATGAGAAGCGTCTCTTGGTTCTTTGTGACAGCGGCTTGCGTCCAGGGCGTTACATTTTGGAGGTTCCACCGAGATCGCTGCAGCCGCCTCTGGGTTCCAACAGACGCTTCTTGGGGTAAGTGATGGCGGAGCTGGCAAATCTGTTCGGTCTGGTGGCTGTCGGGGAGGGGCGTGAGCCTCCCCCGACTGCGGCTGACAGACGTGGCCGGGAGGGCCGCAAGGCCCACATCCCCGGGGACGCCCTGGTGGAGTCTGGAGAGGACAGGGCGCCTGAATTCCTCACGTTTGTACTGAAACTCTGTTGCCAGCTGGGTCAATTGGTTTTGAAAAAACATTCTTTTTGAAATCTTTTGATTTTTTGTCTCAAC
>NW_005871776.1:184829-225614 GCF_000147115.1 Myotis lucifugus | reverse complement strand
ATCATATTTTAAGGAACCCTGTCTAAGCTCTGAGACTTGAAGCAGTAAAAGTGCCACAGAGAAGCCTAGTATCCTGCTTAGAAGCCCTGAAAATAGCTGGCGCTAGAGCGTCAGGCCGATGCCCTACCATCACTGGCGGTTGGTAAGAGTAAAAGGAGAGCAGTAGGGATGCCTCTACATTCCTGCGGAACTCCCACACACTCAGGGCCGCAACAAGTAGGGGGGCTACCGAGATGGGCTTAAAGCCTGGAGCGTAGGCTCAGGTGGAATTGCTACAGGTGAGGGATTCACCTAACTCAGCAGATACCGCAGGCGGGCCTGATGGCAGCTGGATGGCGTGGCTTCCTGGCCCTACGGGGCACGTTAAGATTCAACCATAAAATTCCAGCAAAGGTAGTCAGTTACCATTCTTATTGTGTTTATGCAAACATCAGGACAGTAAATAAATTAATCTTGATTTGGCTTTTTGATAGCCATGGAGGAATTTTAAGAAGAAAAATCCTATTTCAATAAAAGTTGTTATATACCCAGTACAAGCCTCTAACAACGGTGAAATAAAAATTCAGTCCGTCTCATGATTGAGCCGGAAGTTCCAAGACAAAGGGGGGAATAAAAGGGCGAGGGCTAGGCCCTCCACCTTGCCCCAGGGTAAGGGCTACGTCCTCCATCTTACCTTGGCCACGTGCGTCTTCCCGGAAGTCTAAGACTCTGCTAGCCACACCCAGGAACAAGACATCGACTTGCGCCTGGCCAATCGGCAGAGCACAGTCCTTTCTCCTCCCCTTACTCCAACCCCCTCCCCACTGAAAGATATATAAGATATGCTTAAACTCTTAGTCGGGGCTCACAGACATTGCTCTGTGCTCAGAGTAGGCTGTGAGTCCCAGCATGCTGATATCAATAAACCCTTTGCTTTTTGCATGAGAAGCGTCTCTTGGTTCTTTGTGACAGCGGCTTGCGTCCAGGGCGTTACAAGGTTCCAGACTACCACCATAAAGTCATGATCGCAATAAAGCAAGTTGTAACCTTTTTGATGGTGGAGGGTTGTGCCTTCCATTCACGGAAAACACATCTAATAAAGCTAAGCGCAATAAACAAGGTCTGCCTGTACATCCCCTTCTGATTTTCCTGTCACTGACAACATTATCTGATACCCTACCTCCCACAACCAATCAGATCTGTTCATTCTACAATAAGTAAATATCTCTTGATTTTCTCCTTTTCTCTCTCCAGCCTTATTCCTGCTCTAGTTGACCATCCTCTATATTTGGGAGTGGTCTCCCCAACCCCCTGATATAAACATCGTTTCTTTCTGCTATTGCTGTTATTTCACTTACAGATTTTATAAAATACGTCATCTATGATTTCATTATCTAGAAAGAATCTTTGTCAACATTTACAGGTAATCCTTCCAATCTTTTTCTATGTAATTTTTAAAAAATGAAATCATGGACTGTGATTTCTGTGTCACCCACTTCTCTACTTACAATTCTCTGAGAGCCCCCCAGCTGATGGGATGAAGTTCGGTTTCCCTAGTATGGTGTTCAGGAATCTTCACCACTGGCCTTGATGTTCCTCACACAAAATTCTCCATCACAATCAGACTCAGAGCAGCTACTCTTAGCATGTGTGATGCTCTTATGCTTCTTCCCCCGACTGCTCTCTCAGCCTAGAATGTTCCCCATCTCAGGTCATGCAAACTGGTGCCTCGCAGGCCTGTCATGGAGAGAGCTTCCGGAAGAATTCAAGTGCCTTAACTTTTATTCCTTACCTCATGGTACCTGGCATAGAGCTGCTGCTCAACAAATATTCAATGACAAAGGAGTGAAGAGAACAGGGGTCTCAATCTCACCTCTAAAGCCAACCAATAACCAACACTCCACTTCAAAGCACCAACAGACTCCTTTAAATTACATTTAGGTGAATGTTGTGTCTTCCAGATACCAAGCAGAAATATCTTATTTAAAGTAACTTCTCAGATTTGACAAACCACCTGGCAGGGACCCTAGACAATGAGAGAACCACACTGGTGAAATTTAAAGTAGTGAGGAGAGTGGAGAAAGTAGGTAAAACTTGTGTGTTTTTCAGTGTAACCTGAAGATACACTACACACCTGGTTTTAATTAGTGCTATGATTAGTAGGATGGGGAGCAAACCACAACCACAGTCCTGTCAACCTTACTTGCAGAGACACAAACAAAAAGCCTGCTGTGATGACTTTTGCTCTCTTCCCCACTCCTCCTACCATGGGGGTGTATTACAGATTAAATTGTCCTGACCCAATTCATATGCCCCAATTCAATCCACTTGGATAGTATTTAGAAAAAGGGCCTTTAAACAGGCAATTAAGGATAAATGAGGTCATAAGGAAGGGGCCCTGACCCAACAGGTATAAGAAGAGGGAGGACACCAGCAGAGTGAGGACACAGGAGAGGCTTCACCCAAAAACAGCTCTGGTGGCACCTTGGTCTTGGACCTTCCAGCTTCTAGAACTGTGAGAAAACACATTTCTGTTGCCTAAGCCCCCAGTCTGTGGAATTCCATTCTGGCAGCCCTAGCAGATTAATACAGGGTGTCATACAAAATCCTCTGCTCAAAATGGAAATTTAAGGTAGTGTAAAGCTAGAATCATCAGATATCAGATAAAAGTATAAGGTATTAGGCTGAATATTTAAGTCTCATCCTCAATCTGTTAGGGCAAATAACAGCTTTTAAGTCTAATGAAAAGATAAAATATGATTCTTCCCAGGATAGGACAAGGGTGGGAAGGTAGATAAAATCTCCCACAGGAGGAACAGCTGGAAAGGAGGTGACAGTGAGAAATCACCTCTAACTAAGGAGGCACCTCCTCCCTCACACAGAAAACTTGCTCCTTACCATTCCTTTGGGGCTCCTGCTGAATCTTCTCAGGGTAGAGCCGGACAGCCAGGGACTCATGTGGCTGTCCCAAGGGGGCCAACTTGTCCAGAAGTGTGTCCTGTGTTTCTGACTTGGCCAGGACCTAGGAACAATGAAGCATGATTGAACTTGTAAGGTAAATTTTGTGAAAGAACTGAAAGAACTTCAGAGAAGAGATCAAAAGTAGCATCTGCCAAAGACTAGGGATATAGAAAAAGGGACAAATTCTTGTTAAGCTGCAAATGGAAATAATTACTAAAAAATAAGAGAACTATCGGGGCGAATCTCTACTGTTCTGGACACAGAGTGACATTCAGTGTGCCTTCTCACAGCGACCTGCTGAAGCCCAGGGTTTCCAGTCCTGCAACATGGAAGGCACCTTAAAAGCCATGGAGCCCTACTCCCACCCAATGGGGCGTTTCTCCTATCACTTGTCCAGTGTTACAGCCACGAGCAAAATGTGTTTACAGAACACTTGAAACAGGGCTAGTAACAACTGAAATCTGCAAAGTGTATAATAAACACCCAATTTTGAACACAATACAAAAAACAGTTCACTATTATCTTGACTACATATTCTGTGATGAATAAAATATACCACTCAATTTCACTTTTTATTTGAATGTGGCTCACATTATATTTGTTTGATGACGCTGTTCTGTCAAGCCCCTGATATCTACCAACCCCAAGTTGAGTACTCCAATGAAAAGGTGGTATTTTTTTCATTACAAGGTAGCCAAGCCTATATGTGGCTATAAACGTTAGAAATTGTTTTCTTCTGATGCGCATTTGCCTTCCTGTAGCTTCTCACTGACCCCAGCCTTCCACACCCACACAGACTCAATCTGGTGTCTCCTTTACTGCGCCCTCCCCAAGTCTGTTCTTCCCTGGAATCTCACATCGAATAGCCCGGGGTGTTCTTTCAAACGCCCTTTGCTTGGCTGCTCTGACCCCTGCCGGCCACTCCCTTGCCCCCGGCTCTGGCGGTTCATCGAGCTCCCGCTCCAGCTCCTCCAGCACAGCCACCGCCTGCGCCCCGGTCTCGGGATGGTGCCCCTGCACCCACACCCGCGGGTCCCCGGGCAGGTTGCTCAGGAACCGCCCCAGCACCAGCAGGTCTCACACCTGCTCCTTCGTGCGGTGCTCTGGCCGCAGCCACAGCCGGCAGAGCTCGCGGAGCCGGGTCAGGGCTTCCCGGGCCCCGGCGCGTCCTGGCAGCGGAGCTCCCGCCGGCGCAGCCCCAGCCCCAGCCGCGCGCCCCCGCCTCCTCGAGCGCAGGTCCTGGCTGTCCCTCGGGGGCCAGGGCTGTGGCCATTCCGGGCCGATCTTCAGATCCACCCTCTTGTTAGGAGCTGATTCAGGAGAACCTTGTAGTCTTGATCTCGGAAAAGAAGTTAGCTGCCACAGAGAAATGACGAGCTGCTGGGAACACAAATGCCCTAACGGAGGCAGAGGCCTCGCAGGGGCTGACGCGGCTCCGGGTCTAACTCAGAGCGAAGCCCCATCCGGTCCCGTCGGGTGATTCTCCCGATGCTCCCGGGGGAGACGCGTGCGGGGTCGCGGCCGGGAGCGCGGTCGGCGCTGCGGGGGCGGGAGCAGCGGTGAGCCCGACGCCAGGCCCCCGCAGCTGGGCTGTCGTGCAGGCACAGGCCGCGGGGGAGGCGGGCGGGGGTGCCGCTGGCGGCTGCGCCGGCCCCCTCGTCCCCACCCACGAGCCGGACTCGCCACCTCCCGCACCGCTCGCTCGGGGCAGAGCCGGGCCGACAGAGCGTCCTCGGGCAGCGGGAGCAAAGGCGTTTAACGATCACCCGGCGCCCGGCGCTCCCGGCCTCTCTAGAAAGCCCGTCTCGGTGGCAGCCCCGCCCGTGGAGGACCCGGCTGCGGTCCTTTGACGGATGGGAGGGAGCTGGGGCCAGTGAGCACAGCTTTGAAGAAAGCTTTTCCTCCCTCAAGATTTTTCCAGCTTAATTATTTAAAAAGCAATATAAATAAGGAATGCATTCACATGGTTCAATATTTAAAAAGAATTAGTGTCCTCCAGCATGTTTTCACTCATGTCTTTCATAACATGTATCACCCTCACTTTCTTCTACACAAATGACAGCATTTCTATACCTTTTTACCTCCTACCGATTGATTGGGGAGATTACTTCCTAGGTCTTTCTCTTTTAAAAAACACAAACTACTACATAATATTCAATTGCCACAAGTTATTGATAATTACTCCATTAATGTTCATGCAGGTTGTTCCTTTTTTTTTTTTTTTCAGACGCAGCTCCAGTAAATTACTGTGAACATGTTTCTCATGTGTAAGGGCAGACCCATTGCATACATCCCTAGAAATAGATTTACAGAGCAGAGTACCAGCATCTATACTTTTGGTACCAACTTACCAATCGTAGTACACACTACGAGGCTACCTATATACTTGTCAACACGTTATAAATATTTTTATCTTTGCCAATCTGATGGGTTAAGTAATATTTAGGTGTTTTCCCCTCCCTCTTAACCTTTCTTACACAAATATTGATTACTCCCCTACCAGGCAAGGCACTGTTCTGGAAGCTGGAACTATAGGTTAAAGCAAAACAATGCCCTGCCTTCATGGAATTTATAAGTGTGTGTGTGTGTGTGTGTGTGTGTGTATGAATATGTAATACACAGATGGGGAGGCAGGCAATAAAGAAGAAAAATATAGTTTATTAGATGGTGGATGTCAGTGCTAAGGAGAAAATAAAGGAAATACGGAGTTTACAATTTTCATAGGATGGACACTGAGGACCTCACTAGCACTGACACTTGAGCTAAGACTGAGGGCCATGAGGTATTTGGGGTGAAGATGTTTCAGGGAGAAAAAACAGCAAATGCAAAGGCCTGGAGTGGAGTGTCTGAAATATTGTAGGACCGTGAAAGATGCGTGAGTGTCTGGAGCTGCAGTAGCACAGGGTGCTGGGAGTACAAAGAGGGAGAGATATGAGGGCTGTGGGTGAATGCAAAGGTAATTGTGTTTTACTCCAAAATGGGAAGCCATTTGGAATTTCTAAGCAGAGGAGAACATGATCAGACCTAGGTACTGAAAGGTTTTTCTGGATGCTGTGTTAAAAATAAACTTGTAGGGGAGAGATCAACCAAAGAACTTATATGCACGCATACAGGCCTAACCAATGGACACACCCAACAGGGGGGTGAGGGAATGAGTGTGGGGGGGGGGCGTTGGGGGGTAACGTGGGGTAAGGACACATATGTAATAACTTAATAAAAAAACTTAAAAATAAATAAACAAACTTGTAAGTGACAGCAGAAGTGGGGAGACAGGCTAGGAGGCTCTTGCTACCTTGCAGTGGGGAGGACCTTTCTAAGCATGACATAAAAGCCGAAAAACATAACTGAAAAGCAATAAAGGAAAAGATAAATAAAACTGGTAACTGAAACATTTAGAATTTTTGAATGAAGAGAATAAAAGTTAGAATATAAAGTCAGAGTAAAATATGCCACATCTAAAAGACGCAGGGCTAATTTTCCTAATATGCAAAGACCTCTTACAAAAAAGTAAGAAAAATATAAACAAGCCTAGAGAAAAATTGGCTAAGGATTTAAGTAGGCATTTATAGAATACAAATATTAACAGACAAAAATGGTGCACAGTATTTTTATAAGAAAATCTGGAAAGTCAGATTCTATGTGAAATATGCAGAGTCTTAAAGAGTTGCTATTATTTTAAATTACAAAAAACTAACAAACAAAAACTATGTGGAGCTCGTCTACCACCTCTGGTTAAAGATGTGAAAGGTCCCTGTGGATCAGCAGGTTGATTGATCCATCCAGCCTTGACCCACTCTGGCCCTGCAAAGCATAATCCATTCCAGTATAACAAAATAGTTTTTGTCTTTCACCATGTTTTTAGTGTAGATAATTGATAGGTTAATGTATTTGATCAAGTTAACCAAATATTGAGGTGTTGGCTTTTTTTTTCCAAAGTAATTCAGAAAATAGGGAGGAGAGAAGGGGAAGAGGAATATAAACACTAAGATTTCCTGAGCAACTTACTTCTGAGAAGAGTTTGACAACACAAATGGGCCCATCCAGCGCCCCAGCTCAGCAGGTGATGTGTTCAGTGGGCAGAGCATCCCATGCTGCTTGGAAGCTGTGTTCACGTGACTCTGGAATGAGTGGCAGCAAGTGGAGAGCCCAGAACTGTTAGGGCAACACCATCTCCAGCGTGCATCTTGGTGTCCTCGGAAACGAGTGCCAGGAGTAGCTCCACACACGTGTGTCACCAGGGCTCCTCTCCCGTGTGGATTCTTCTGGGTCCCAGATGTGAGCTGTAACTGAAGGTCTTCCCACCCTCCTCACGCTCATAGGGCCTGAGCTCAGGCTGAAGCATTTCCCCCAGTCGATGCTCTGGTGTGCCTTGTTCCCTGTGCAGGTTCTCTGGTGTCAGATGAGGCTGAGCTGTTATTAAAAGCTTTGCCACACTCACCATTCTGGAAGGGCATTTCACCAGTGCAGGTCCATGGATGCTGAACAAGGTGTGAATTGTGATAAAGGCTTTCTGCACTCCTCACACTGAGACAGTTTTAACCTATAAAACAGGCTATGTATTCTCTGACGGTCAATATGTTGTGAGCTTCTGCATTAAAATTGCCACAGACATTACATGAACAGTGTCTCTCTCCAGTGTGAATTCTCTTTTGTCTAATGAGGCTTGAGTTCCGAGTGAATCTTTTCTCACGTTCATCACACTTATACCTTCTCTCACTTGAAGTGCTTCTCTGATGTCTTTCTGTCCATCCTTCCGGTTCTTGGGTGTCTCCACATTCAGGACCCTCTCCGTTGGTCGGGCCAGATAACTTTTCTTGGGATTCCATATCTACAGTAAGATCTTGCATTTGAATAAATTCTCCTTTCTTTTTTTTATTGTTTTATTGCTTAAAGTATTACAAAGAGTATTACACATGTCTCCTTTTTTCCCCCACCCTTGACAATCCCCTGGCCTCCCCTACTCCCCAGTGTCTTATGTCCATTGGTTATGCTTATATGCATGCATACAAGTCCTTCGGTTGATCTCTTACCCCCACTTCCTGCCCCCCAACCCTCCCCGGCCTTCCTGCTGTAGTTGGACAGTTTGTTTGAGGCAGCTCTGCCTCTGTATCTATTTTTGTTCATATGTTTATAATGGTCTTTATTATCCATAAATGAGATCATGTGGTATTTTTCCTTCATTGACTGGCTTATTTCACTTAGCATAATGCTCTCCAGATCCATCCATGCTGTTGCAAATGGTAAGAGTTCCTTCTTTTTTACAGCAGCACATTATTCCATCGTGTAGATGTACCACAATTTTCTAACCCATTCATCTACTGATGGGCACTTAGGCTGTTTCCAGATCTTAGCTATGGTGAATTGTGCTGCTAGGAACATAGGGGTGCATATATCCTTTCTGACTGGTGTTTCTGGTTTCTTGGGATATATTCCTAGAAGTGGGATCACAGGGTCAAATGGGAGTTCCATTTTTAGTTTTTTGAGGAAACTCCATACTGTCTTCCATAGTGGCTGCACCAGTCTGCATTCCCACCAGCAGTGCACGAGTGTTCCTTTTTCTCCACATCCTCTCCAGCACTTGTCGTTTGTGGATTTGTTGATGATAGCCATTCTGACAGGTGTGAGATGATACCTCATTGTTGTTTTGATTTGCATCTCTCGGATGATTAGTGACTTTGAGCAAGTTTTCATATGTCTCTTGGCTTTCTGAATGTCCTCTTTTGAAAGGTGTCTATTTAGGTCCTTTGCCCATTTTTTGGTTGGATTGTTTATCTTCCTTTTGTTAAGTTGTATGAGTTCTGTATAAATGTTGGAGATTAAACGCTTATCCGTGATAACATTAGAAAATATGTTCTCCCATGCAGTGGGCTTTCTTGTTGTTTTGTTGATGGTTTCTTTTGCTGTGTAGAAGCTTTTTATTTTGATGTAGTCCCGTTTGTTTATTTTCTCTTTAGTTTCCAATGCCCTAGGAGCAGTATCGGTGAAGAAATTGCTTTGGCATATGTCTGAGATTTTGTTGCCTTTGGATTCTTCTAGTATTTTTATGGTTTCCTGTCGTACATTCAAGTCCTTTATCCATTTTGAGTTTATTTTTGTGTATGGTGTAAGTGGGTGGTCTAGTTTCATTTTCTTGCATGTATCTGTCCAATTTTCCCAACACCGTTTATTGAAGAGACTATCTTGACTCCATTGTATGTTCTTGCCTCCTTTGTCAAATATTAATTGAGCATATTGGTTCAGGCCGATTTCTGGGCTCTCTATTCTATTCCATTGATCTATATGTCTGTTCTTGTGCCAGTACCAGGCAGTTTTGAGAACAGTGGCTTTGTAATACAGCTTGATATCTGGTATTGAGATCCCACCTACTTTGTTCTTTCTCAGGATCCCTGCAGCTATTTGGGGTCTTTTTTTATTCCAGATGAATTTTTGGAGAGTTCATTATAGATCTGTGAAGTATGCCGTTGGTATTTTAATGGGAAGTGCGTTGACTTTATAGATTGCTTTGGGTATCAATTCTCCTTTCTTATTTCTGATCCCATCATCCGAAATAAAAAGTATAGCATTCGAATGTAACTGAAATATACAGGAACATTATTATACTATTATGTTACATTATACTACATTACATTATAGTATAACTAGAGGCCCATGCACGGGTAGGGTCCCTAGGCCTGACCAGTGACCACGGCCAATCAGGTTCCCCTGCCTCCCCACCTGCCTGCCTACTCCTTGCAGAGCTCCCTCAGCACCACGCTGCTGCAGCTGGTCGCCTGCCATGTTCCGTGCCACCCCCTGGAGGTAAGTGTACGTCACAAGCAGCAGTCCAACTCCGGTACACAGTAGTTCAACTCCGGTTCTCCCGATCGAACTCCCAAGGGGACACTGCATATTAACCTTTTATACATATACATTATATATAGATATAGATATAGATATAGATATGGATACACATACTAGAAATACACAGCTTACATATACCAACAAAATGGTTTGACAATGTTTGAAGAGAAAATTAGAAGATGGCAAATGACAGGACTGGGTGGTGTGATTCCAGAGAAGGGACAAGAGTGACCTGAAGAACAAGCATAGCCACGAATAGAATAAAGACCTGAGAATAGGCTCATCTGGAAGGCCAGGCATTGAATGGAGAGGAATGAAGAACAGAACTATGGGAAGAGGGAAATGATAGTGTAAGGACCAAGCTTGAAACATAAAACAGCGGGTACCTCATGGGGACAGATGGACATCACTATTCTTGCAAAGGTGACACTGGGAATCTGTCAAGCCTGAAGCTACACTGTGGTTCACTGACGACTTCCCAGAGCAGATCCTTCATCAGACCTGACACTCCCATCTGTCCTGACCCCAGAATTCCTATGCCTGTGTTTCCTAGAGGGTCCTCTGAGCAGAGTCCCAACACTCTAGGGTAGGACATGTGGCCACTTCCTCAATGGTTAGTAGTTTCTGAAAAAAAGTGAAATTGCCCCACTTAAGGATATGTCCCCTGAAGGAATCTCATTTTAAGACCAAGAGTGAAGGGCAGAATTTGTAACCATGTAGGGATAATACAGGGAAAAGTGGTATGCTTTGTGTCAATTAGAGACATTAAAAGAAAAGAAAAAAGGAAAAGACAACCAGGGGCATGACTGAAGAATGAGGGCACATCAGAGTCAAAACTTACCTAGGCATAGGAGTCAGGGACTCAAACTGGAGAGTGTCATGAAAGACACAATCACAGGCCACCAGGGTCTTGGGCTGCTATCCGTAAAGGGCAGAGACCCAAGACCAGGCCAAGAAGGAATGTTGTCAAAAGGAGATGAGCTTGCTCTGTCGGTGTACTCAGTGATTAGAGCATTGGGCCACTCACCAAAGGGTCTTGGGTTCACTTCCTGGTCAAGGGCACATACCTGGGTTGTAGGTACATTCTGGAGGCAACCAATCGGTGTGTCTCTCACATCAATGTTTCTCTCTATATATTCCCCTTCTACTCTCTCAAAAATCAATGGAAAAATATCCTCCAGTGGGGATTAACAAAACAAAACAAAAGAAAAAGAGGAGATGAGCTTTCCTTGGGTCTCCTTCAGGGACAGGCCCTGCAATAATTTCCTCACCAAACCAGCTTGCTACACTGGTTAAAAATCCTCATGTTTACTGGTTGTATAAGGCTTCAGGGCACTTTAAACTTCAATTTATGTTTTAGCTACCTTACATATGTCTGAGTGCAGAAAATTAAAGCAAATTACACAAAGATACACATGTATGCAAGAACTAGTCTTTTAGAGCCATGAGCAAATAACAAATGACTCCTGTAGATGGGATCCAAAGAGCATCGCAAACAGAACTAAACCCCCAACAGCATGAGAAGCAGATGTATGCATTATTACAAAAAAGCACAGAACATAAACTCAATTTCTAACTACTAAAAAAAGATTGGGAAAATAGTGTCCTTCTAGTCGGATGGTAGTGAGTTCATGCTCAGCTCCAAATACTAAGAGTGATAGATAAAAAGTTTATCTAAAAGCTTATCTCTGCAGACCAAAGGACAAACCGCGCAACCGTGGCCACTTGGCAACAGAGTGCTCCACGCGGAGGACGGGCCCCAGCTCTCGTGTGACCCTAGAGGAATAAGTCAAGATAAACAACATGAAGCCGCTTCTAAATGTTGCCTTCCACTAGTTTATATCTTGCAAATAATAAAACATAGTGAGTTAACCAGTCAGACTATAACACCTTCCCCATTTACCCGGAATGCAAACCGAACTGGCACATCATCGAACAGAACCACCAGTAGTCCCGGATTCAGGAAGACTTGGCCGTCTGTGTCCTGTAAGCCACACGGACCGGACCGCAAAGTGTGCGGGAGTTGGCGCGGCGCATACAGCGCGGACTGAACAAGGAGGGGACACCCACATCCGACGAACTGGAGTCCCGGGACACGGCGCCCCGCTCTTCCGTGCGACTGAGGCGAGGGATGGACACTATCCAGCCCCTCCCCACGCCAGCCCCGCGAGAAAGTGCGTCAGCGAACCCAATGAGGAGGAACTGCGAATGCCAACCAGCCCAACTGAAATGCAACCCCTGAAACCCGCCCCCCAAAAGCATAACCTAAACCTAACCTGGAAAAACTGCACTGACTATCCCAATCCCGAGGAAGTGCTCTTATAAACCCCGTGTGAAGGAAATACATTCAAAGAATCTGGTCCGACGAAAGTGTTCAGGTAAATAGGGTCCGGCTAAGTGTTACATAAACTAGGTCCGGCGGAAGTGCACCCAAGAATGCCGTCCGGCGGAAGTGTTCACAAAACTCAGTCCGGAGGAAGTGTAGCCAAGAATCCGGTCCGGCGGAAGTGCACCCAAGAATGCTGTCCGGCGGAAGTGTTCACGTAAACTCGGTCCGGAGGAAGTGCACTCAAGAATCCGGTCCGGCGGAAGTGTATCAAGAATCCGGTCCGGAGGAAGTGCACACAAAAATCCGGTCCGGCGAAAGTGTTCACGTAAACTCAGTCCGGAGGAAGTGTACCAAGAATCCGGTCCGGAGGAAGTGCACTCAATAATCCGGTCCGGCGGAAGTGCACCCAAGAATGCTGTCCGGCGGAAGTGTTCACGTAAACTCGGTCCGGAGGAAGTGCATCCAGAAATCCGGTCCGCCGGAAGTGCACCCAAGAATCCGGTCCGGCGGAAGTGTTCACGTAAACTCAGTCCGGAGGAAGTGTACCAAGAATCCGGTCCGGCGGAAGTGCACGAACGAATTCGGTCCGGCGGAAGTGCACGAACGAATTCGGTCCGGCGGAAGTGCACACAGAAATCCGGTCCGGAGGAAGTGTATCCAAGAATCCGGTCCGGCGGAAGTGCACACAAAAATCCGGCCCGACGGGCCAAAACTACTTTGGCTCAGTGGCTATAGAGCGTCGGTCTGCGGACTGAAAGGTCCCAGGCTCGATTCCGGTCAAGGGTATGTACCTGGGTTTTGGGCACATCCCCAGTAGGGGGCGTGACTATCTCTCTCCCTTCCTCTCTGTAAAAAAATCAATAAAATATATTTAAAAAAAAATTCTGGTCCGGCGGAAGTGCTCACGTAAACTTGGTCCAGCGGAAGTGCACCCAAGAATCCGGTCCGGCGGAAGTGTTCATGTGCATTGGGTCTGGCGGAAGTGCAATCAAGATTCCGCACCAGCGGAAGTGTTCACGTATATTGGGTTCGGAGGAAGTGCATCCAAGAATACGGTCTAGCGGAAGTGTTCACGTAAACTGGGTCCGGCAGAAGTGAACCCAAGAATTTAGTCCGGGGGGGGGGGGGGGAGTGCTCACGTATATTGGGCTCGGAGGAAGTGTACCCAAGAATTTAGTACAGGGGGAAGTGCTCATGTATATTCGGTCCGGAGAAAATGCACTCATGAAACCGGTCCCCAAGAAGTGCTCACCTAAATTGGGACCCGGCAGAAGTGGACCTGCGAACCCGCTTGGTCCTGCCCCTCACCTCCCTATTGGCCCTGGTCCCCGCCGCTCCACGTGCCTCCGGCTGCCACGCTGCCAATCGCAGGGAGGGCGGCGGGTCGGACATGCGCTCAGTGACTTGAGGCCTCTTCTGTGTATATCTTTGCAGTTTGCTTATTTCAGGAGACAAAAGTAGTACGGAAAATAAGAAATTTGTTCCAAAGAAGCAAATATTTAAGGAACTTCATCTACATAGACAAGTGCAAGCGACATAATTTGCAGGCTTGTCCCCTTGTTTAAAAAGCAGGAAAACATCATGTTAAAGGTATTAGGCGATAAAACCGTTTTTATCCTCCCACCCCATATACTGTCTCTTGATTCGTCGTGTTTTTGTTATTTAATGTCATTTGAAGTAAAGAAAAATTGAAATGATCACTATGAGTTTTCCTGTTCACCTTTATATTTTGCAATGCCAATTTAAATGCAAATACAAACACATATAACTTGTATGTGGAAACACCAAAATTATGGACAATTTATATCTTGAGGCTCCCAAACCGAGGTAGGCAAAAGTAGGTTTACAGTTGTGCATATGCAAGTTTATTCTTGTATTAATTATTGTATTATTTGTATTAGAACTGTAAACCTACTTTTGCTTGCCCCATAAACTCAGTGGACATGCTGTAGAAATTGAGCCCTAACTGGCTCTTTTTAAAAAATATATATTTTTATTTGAGAGGAAGGGAGGAAAGATAGAAATTTCAATGACGAGAATCATTGATTGGCTGCCTCCTGCATGCCCCCCCCCCTCCCCCACTGGGGACCGAGCCTGCAACCAAGGCATGTGCTCCGCAGGCTGACGCTCTATCTACTGAGCCAAACAGGCTAGGGTGAACCCTCACTCTTGACAGACACACATTCTACCTGATGGGCAAAGACTGACAGGAAAGGGGATAGGGGGCTGCTCTCCTTCCCTTTCCTTCTGTGTTGTCATTTTCAGTAAGTGGTTGCCTAATACAGGGAAGTAACACAAATAAGAAAGAATATTGTAGGGTTCCTTGGTTGTTCCTGTTTCTTAGATGCTTCCATTTGCCAACCTTCTGACTTAGAAGCAAGTCCTGGTTGCAGCAGAGAGTACAGTCTCACCTGGCTATCGGCCCACAAGTGACTCAGATGCAGACATAACACGCTTACCGTGTGTGTGTAGAAGTGGGAAAATTTCCTTCTTCCCTTCTGGGTTCTTTAGCCTAATAATCAAATTCACAGAAGACAGATTGACAGGAGAAAAACAATTTTAATTTTGTACATACAAAAGCACCAAAAAAGATAAGACCCAAAGGCAGTCGAGGCTTGTCTGTCATCCTGAGCTGAGGAATGGGAGGCCGGATGGGGCCTGGTGCTCCGGGGGAAGGTGATTCACAGGAAGATAAGGGCAGATGTTTGGTTCTGAGGGTTGCCCTGTCCTACCTAAAGGTCACTCAGGTAAAAGTTAACTCTCTTCATAGCTCTCTTTCTAGGACAGGCCCACAATAAAAATTTTGGATAGTTAAGGGAGAGGTTAAACTTTTTCCTGAGTCTGCTGGGTCTCAATTTCCTTCAGCTCAAAATAATTCACATGCCACAGTGGCCCCTTTTGGGGTGGCCTCCTCTGCTCCCCTTCATATTCTGAGCCTCAGTGAACTCCCAAGACTCATGGGCCCACTGAAATCTGTGCTCATGGGGAACACAAATGCTCGATACAACAGGGGGGCAAAGAAACACAGATATGTTCTCAGCTCAGGTACATGGCCCATTCTCCTATTTAATTCACTCACAAAGCACAAGTTTAAAGATAAAATCAGGAGTCCTAGCTGGTGCTTCTCAGTGGTCACAGAGTCAGCCGGAGCATCGGTCTCAGGTTTGAGTCCCAGTCAAGGGCATGTACCTGGGTTGCAGGTTCAATCTCCAGTCCAGTCAGTCCGGGCATGTGCGGGAAGCAACCAATTGATGTTTTTCTCTCACATGGATGCTTCTCGATGCCTCTCTCTCTCTTTCTCCCCCCTCCCCCGCCTTCCCTTCCACTCTCTAAAAACCTGTGGGGAAAGATATCCTTGGGTGACCATTAATAGAAACAACAAAAAGATAGAATGAAGAATTTCCAGGCTGGGACAACAGCATCAAGCCAAGCTCAGGACCCTCTGGGCACCCAGGGCTGTGGTGACAGCCCAGTCACCACCTCTGAGGTGAGACCTGCACATGACTCACTGGGGACAGACGAGGAAGGCAACTGTGCAGATGCCTCAAACAAACAGGTGATAAATGTTGGGAAAATCTCACCTGGAATTCAAATCTTAGCAAACACAGGAACTACACTGTGGGAAAGCCTATATTCAGCACTCCCGCCTTTCAGGACACGAGAGAACCCAAGTTGGGAGAACTGTGTCACTGTAGTAACTGTGAGAAAATCTAATTTGTTTCTCCCCTGAAACTCCCCGCCAGCGTGAAGAATGCAGGAAAGCTTCTATCGAAAGCACTGGCCTCGCCCAGCATCTGAGAATCCAGAGGAGATGAACTTCACGCCTGTGATGAGAGTGGGAGAGGTTCCAGGTGGCTCAACTCTGAGGAGGCACCAGACTGCCCGCATGGCTGCACGCTGTGGCAGTTTCATTAGGAATTCAGGAACAAAAAGATGCCATGGGAATGAGCAAGAGAAGCTTGAAGGTCTTGTGCTCTGGACATGGCAGTTTTTCCAAAGTCAAACCCTCATATGGAAATGATCCTTTAGACCAGGGGTCCTCAAACTACGGCCCGCGGGCCACATGCGGCCCGCCGAAAACATTTATCCGGCCCGCTGGGTGTTTTTGCCGCCGCTGCCTGTTGCTGAATTTGTTCATAGTCTTTTTTTTAAACTATAGTCCGGCCCTCCAACAGTCTGAGGGACAGTGAACTGGCCCCCTGTTTAAAAAGTTTGAGGACCCCTACTTTAGGCAAACAGTTATAAAACTTCTCTGCAGCGGGCCAGATGCCTTGGGGTAATGGCTTAACCGTGTCTCTAGATGAGCAGCTGAATCCTTCTTTTCACCTCATAACCTTGTAACTGTTGACAAGTTACTGAACTCCTTTTAACTCAAAATTTTCTTCAATGAAATAAGGGTAATAACCACTCTACTATTCACCAGGGTATTACAGGATAAATGGGAACACGGGCAAGGAATTTAGAATAGATGCATTTCTGTGCTGGTTTAAAGTTGCAGAAGCTTTGTTTTTGGTACCGACTCCCTCTGCCCTCCTCACTTGTCAGTGGCCAGTCGAGAGGCCCCCAGAACTGCAGTCTCTGTCCACTCAGCCCAGGAAGGTGTCCACAAACACACAGCACACGTGGCAGGAAGGTTCCCGTTACAGGACTGCAGCTGTCGCCTCCAGATCTAGGTTCCCTCCCACTTGAACACATTGCTCACCTCTGACCCCACCTCTTGGCTCATTTCCTTCCACACCCCTCCTTCCTGTTGGAATCTCTAACTCCAGCCTCTTGCCTTGGGTGTACTTCCTGGCAGGACCTCGATGCAGATTACACCCTACTTGTCAGAGGGCCACCACTGCCTCGCCCCCTTCCACACAACCCTCCAGCTCTGTCCTCGGCTGCAGAGCGGCCTCGGTGCGCAGAACCACGACGCGGGGCTGAGGATGACTCTCTCCTCGAGTCCCCCCACACTGATCAGGGTTATTTCGTAAGAAGGTCCTTTTTTGTCCTCTCTCCACCGATGGACTAACCTACTGATTTGCCTCCCCCATCTCTGCTCGTCTGGTCTGGCAGCCTAGCCTTTCAGAAAGCAGAGAGGTCAGACCACAGGCAGGACCGCACACTAGAGGACCAGAGGGAGGAAAGAGATGCTGCTGTCAGCCACTCACCCCACCCAGGATTTACTTTGTATTCAATGTTTCCCACATTTCGCTGTTTCCTTAGCATTCCCTATGAACTGAAGTCCCTCACATTAACAGGCTTTCCCTCTTGTGAATTCTCCGATGTTGGCTGAGGTGCGAGCTCTGACTGAAGGCTCTCCCGCACTCGCTGCACGCATAGGGTTTCTCTCCGGTGTGGACTCTCAGGTGTCGAATGAGGTGTGAGCTCACCCTGAAGGTTTTCCCACATTCACTGCACACATAGGGCTTCTCTCTGGTGTGGATTCTCTGGTGCAGGACGAGGTGTGCGTTCAGGCTGAAGGCTCTGCCACAGTCTTTGCATTCAAAGGGTCTCTCCCCAGAGTGGACTCTCTGGTGTCTAATGAGATCTGATCTCCCCCCAAAGCCTTTGCCACACTCGTTGCACTCATAGGGTCTCTCTCCAGTGTGGGTTTTCTGGTGTCTGGTAAGCTTTGAGCTGTGCCTGAAAGCTTTCCCACACTCACTACATTGATGGGTTTTCTCTCCGCTGAAAACTGCTGTCTGTTTAATAAGGTTTGAGTGCTTGAGAGATTTTCCACGTTGGGGAGTTTTTTCTCCAACATAAATTCTTTGATGCATAATAAAACCCGAATTCCACTGGAGACTTTGGTCATAGGTACTGTGTTTACAAGATCTGTGGTGTGTAAATTCATTTGGGTTCAGGTTTACACGTCTGTCACATCCATTGTGACTTATTATTTCATCTGAAAGTATATTTTTGTGGGTGAGGATTTTGCTAAAACCTCCATCCTGAGCAGACGACGGTCTCCGAGACCCCCCAGGCTCGTTTTCCTGCTGCGGCTCTGTCTGGCCCGCAGCCTTGGAGACGTCCCAAGGCACAGCAGACTCCTCTGATGCAAACGTCGACGGTCGTCCTGATACAATTCTCTGTGAGCCTGTGTTTTCAGGAACGTCCAGACTTGACAGAGACACGTTGTTTTCACTCTCATGATCTAAAATGACAATAATGACAGAAGAGATTTGCTGAGCTGGAAGAAAATAAATTGTTCAGATACACCCAAGATAGTTACAAATTGGTACCTCATTTGGCCATTCCAAAAACATGGCCTTTCAAAAGAGAGGCATGAACCACACAGAAGAACAACTCAGTACAAGCCGGGCCTGTGTGCAGTGGTTGGCAGAGACAGGAGACACCCATCAGGAGGAGCGGATGAAACAGAAAAGCCTGGGAGGAGGAGCTTCGCCAGCAAGAACAGGAGGGGAAGACAAAGTAGGAACAAAGAACTCCGAGTGTGACTGAGGGACCCAGGGGGACTCTGGATCTAGGATACACGTCTACGGTTAGGCTTAGGGGAAAAAGGGGAGGCACCATCTTCCAAGAAAGCAGATGAGGATGCAGATGCGTGAGATAAGTAAAGTTATAAATGACTCCGGAGTGTGCGTACGCAAAGCTGAAAGCATCCGTCCGTCCGTCCATCCATCCATCCATCCACTTCTGGTTGGCAAAGAAAAGGACCACCTACAGCTAATGGGACAGTCTAAGAAGGGAGAGCCCCTGTCCCCCCGTCTACGGACACAACTTTACCGAAGTTCAGTGGGAGACAGGGTTCTGAAGAAGCCTGAAGGTCCTTGGTGTCCACTGGCTGGAGCTGGTCAGTACATGCTGGTCCAGGAGATGGAGCCTTTCTCCTGAATATTTCCTGTCCATGTCCAGGGACTGGGACCTGAGAAGAACAAAGTACATCTGGACTTAGGAGAGAGTCCCTGTTAGAATTAAACATCTCCCCAAACAAAGAAAACCTCATGTAGGAACACAAAACTGGGGGAGGAAGAATCAAGTCTGACTCAGCGGTGAGATATGACATATACCAAACAGAGAGCAAAGGAGACATAAATGCATCCTGAACTAGGAGCTCAGCTCTCCCACTGTGGGACGCCATCCGTTCTGGAGGCCTTAGCTCGCCCATCGTCTCTGTACCTGGAGCGCTGTTTCACCGCTGCCTCTCTCGTCTTCCAGCACTGTCACCACCTCCTCCCCGCTCCGCGGGCACTGCTCTCGCACCAGGGCCTGCAGCTCCGCGGGCAGGATGCTCAGAAGCTGCTCCAGCACCAGCAGCTCCAGCATCTGCTCCTTGCTGTGCGTGTCCGGCTGCAGCCACAGCCCGCAGAGCTCACGGAGCCGGTGCAGTGCCTGGCGGGGCCCAGGTGCGTCGCGGTAGCTGAAATGCCTGAACAGCTGCCGGCACAGCTCCTGCTTGAGAAAATCACTTCTCCCCGAGCCAGCGTCCTGCCCCCAGACAAAATCTTCCTCCTCCACCTTCACTCTCAGGGGCCCTTCATCCTCCTGAGGATTCTGAGCTGCAGCTTTCTTGGATTCTGTCATCATCTTGGGATAGAATGAATGATCACAAAACCCACTTCTGCCTTGTGAAGGGTCTTTTAGTTTCAAGAGCTCTCCTGGAGAGTAAAAAAGAGTTACTATTATTGTCTAGAAAGACCACATTATGGAACTAGTCATTTTCTATTATACAAACAGGTACTGGGTGTTTACTCTGTGAAAATACTGAAACGCCTGCGTTGGGAATACAACTGTTACATAATTCCTACCTCAACGCAGTTTAACATCCAAACTTATAAGCAAGATCATTTAGGGAGCATTTGAAATCCTGCTCCTGGGATATGCCATAAGTTTGCCTCAAGTAAACTCATAAAAAACACACACCACCACCAAGGTAATTTAAATGAGAAGCATTTAAATATAAATACAACACAAGACTGAATGTTAACATGCCACATGCAATTAAATTATTTCTATGTGCCCTAGCCAGCTTGGCTCAGTGGATAGAGCGTCAGCCTGCGGACTGAAGGGTCCCAGGTTTGATTCCGGCCAAGGGCATATGCCCAGATTGCGGGCTCAATCCCCAGTAGGGGGTGTGCAGGAGGCAGCCAATCAATGATTCTCTCTCATCATTGATGTTTCTACCTCTCTCTCCCTCTCCCTTCCTCTCTGAGATCAATAAAGATATATTTAAAAAAAATTATTTCTAAGTTATACAGACAATAATAGAAGAGATTCGGGAAATTGCTTTTAAATGGCCAATTCCACATAGGAAAATGCTCTGTACTTCTCACTGGGTGACAACGGACCACCTGCAGCTATTGGGGCCGTTTGAGAAGAGAGTCCCTGTCCCTGCCCTCCAGTGACGTGGCCTCACTGACGTCCAGTGGCAGAGGGGGTCCTGGGGGTGCGAGGGGGCACAGGAGTCAGCAATGGTCAGGGAAAGCCACTGAAAACTAACTTCTGAAGAATGGAGGGGACGAAATTTGTGCACGGGTAGGGTCCCTAGGCCTGGGGGGCAATCAGGGCCAATCTGTGGGGGGTCCGGTGGGGCAATCAGGGCCCTCGCTCGCCCCCCACCTCCAGTCGGGGCCTGCAGGCTGAGCTGCCCCCTGGTAGTCAGTGAGAGCCATAGCGACCAGTGGTTCTGCCGTTCCGTCGATTTGCACATTAGGGTTTTATTATGTAGGATGTTAACACCCCCAAAGCATTGGGCTAGGAGCAGTAGCCCTGTGGTTCCCAGAGAAGCCTGCGTTTAGAGCTGGGCTCGCGGCCTGATTGTCACGTGGGAACCTGTCAGAACAGACTCCTGGGCCCGGCTCCGGGGCTCAGGGATGCGGACCTGGTTCCTATGAGGTGCACCTGGGAATCTGGGTTCTGATGTATGGCTATAAAGAATTGAAGAAAAGCGTTTGAGTTGGCAAGAAATTTGAAAATAGTTGAAGAGAAATGACATAAAACACGTGGATGTAAAACACTTAAATAACATGAGACGCTGCGAGTGTTGAAAGCTTCAGTACTAAACACGCTGTGCGATGGAGGCGCCCAATACCCGAACCCTGAGGCGGGGAGAGATGCCCGTCCGTGGACACGGGGTCGCCGCCATTTCCTAGCGGTGGGAGGGGCTCCACAGTTGTTCACTTACTGGATAAAAGTGGAAATGAGGGAAGTTTCCGATGCTTTGTGTTTTGAAAATTCTATATTTAAGATGACAATGACATATCCTTTGGAAAAACACTTCCACCCCATGTCATGAGATCGTCATGGAGAGGAGGAAGGAATGGAAGGACGGCGACGAGACCGCAGAAAGGGCGAGGAAGACCAGCCTCGGGCCAACCCCGAGCCAGAGACCAGGTCCCGGCTCACAGAACCTTGGAAAGTCTGCGCGTCGGACCCGAGCACGGACATGGGAGGGGTCAGACCTGCGCGGCTGAGACCGGCCCGGCCTGGTCCCTGGACGAGGTGATGCTTCCGGGGCGTCGGGTCACTCAGCGCGGTGGCCGAGGGACCGGCTCGCCCTCCAGCTCCCGGCCGAGCGGCGGCTGCACCCCCGGCATCGCCTGCGGAAAGGCCGCCGGTAGGTGTCCCTCACTTCGCACCCGTGGGAAACAATCCGCACTCCGGGTCCTCGGCCGCTTTTAAACGTCTCACTAGCTTCGAGCTCATACACATCCCGCGCGACCCCGCGAAGCCCGCGTCTGGGAGAAACCGACGGGCAGAGCGACGTCGGGAGACGAGGGACCGACCGCCCGGGACGGAGGGGGCGGAGTCGGCGTGGCGCCGCGCAGCCCCACCCCCGGGCCTCGCTCACTCGCAGTAACTGCGAGAACTTCCGACGCGAGGGCGGCGACTCCTCCTGCGGGAAGCGGGCGCCCGGGGCCGGCTGCGGGCGAAAGCCGCGGACCCGGAGCAGGCGCCACCCCCGCGGTCTCCCCACGGCCGGGCCACTCCGCGCCCGGGAGCCCCCGGAACCCGCCGACTGCAGGACGGCCCGCCTCTCCTGGCCACGCCCTCGTCCCTCCGGAGACGCTAGCGCGCTGGTAACTATGGAAACCACATGCTCCCCTCCAAAGGGGCGGGTGCGAATGCCCTCTGGACGCCGAACCCAGTTCCCCCTTCCCTCGGGATCCCTCCGAGTTCGGGAGGGACCATGGCGGGGACTGGGTATTTGCAGGAGACAAAGGGCCGGTCACCCGGATCCCCAAGCCCGGACTCACCTCTCCCACGGGACAGGTTCCGATCGGACACTTCCGGGGGAAGGACAGCGTCGCGCCACTTGTTCACGTTTCCGTCTACGGACACTTCTGAGTCTGCGCGGAAGACACGCCAGCTTTGGACTGCAATTCCCAGAAGCCTCCGGGTCTCCTCGGCGCTCGGACTCCATTTCCCAGGCATCTTTGCCCCGGTCCTGAAATCCTCGTAGCTTGAAAGAGGCGGAGTCTGCTCTCGGCTTGGCGCAGCCGCTGGGCCTCCGCCTCCGTCGGGCTGGGAAGTCCAACCCCACGTGATGGACACAGCGCGCACTTGACCTTTGCAAAGCCTTCCCGCACTTTCCGGACCCTCCATCCATTCCCACCCCCTGCCTTTCCTTGTATTACTTTTGGCTTTCCATTGTATCTTTTTGATCTGTCATTGCTTTGATAATGTGTCTTAGTGTTTATAGGTTTTCCACTTCAAATCCATCATTTTGTAAAGCAAATTCACCCTTTTGCAAAATCCTCAGTTACTTCAAATATTTTTTTGCGAATTTCTCCACAGATTACTGTGGAAATTGGATGAAGATAATTTGGAGGATGTGTGGTTGGTTTTGGACAATGTAAGCCTCCACAAACCCAGGAAGTACGGTGATCGTTGGTGAGACCAGGCATTCCTTACTATTCCTGCAACCATATTCTCCAATGATGACTCCCATTGAAGGAGTTTTTTCAAAGGTCAAGTTCTGCGCGAGAAATATTTGGCAGATCCTTCAAACCATGAACGTTTCAGATGTTATTAATCATTCCGTAGCGACCATTACTCCAGAAGATTATCCTAATTTATAAATATGTAAATGAAATTGCCACAAGCGGCGACAGGAGAACCATTATAAGGGAGATTGTAAGTAAATAAGTATTTCTGACGTTAAAAAGTATTTTCTGTTTATTACTATACCAGTATACATGCAATAAAACATTTTAACAACTTTGCTTATGATTTATTTTTGTTACAAAGCTTTTGAAATTATTTTAGTAGAAAAGTTTGCTTTGCAAAAGCATGAATTAGCTTTACGAAGTCCAACCCCACGTGATGGACACAGCGCGCACTTGACCTTTGCAAAGCCTTCCCGGACGTTCCGGACCCTCCATCCATTCCCACCCCTTGGATGAATTTGATTTGCAAAAGGCTGAATTTGAAGTGGAAAGCCTGTAGGTCAGCGGTTCTCAACCTGTGGGTCGCAACCCCTTTGGGGGTCGAACGACCCTTTCACAGGGGTCGCCTAAGACCATTAGAAGACACATATATAATTACATATTGTTTTTGTGATTAATCACTGTACTTTCATTATGTTCAATTTGTAACAATGAAAATACATCCTGCATATCAGATATTTACATGACGATTCCTAACAGTAGCAAAATTACAGTGATGAAGTAGCAACGAAAATAATTTTATGGTTGGGGGTCACCACAACATGAGGAACTGTATGAAAGGGTCGCAGCACTAGGAAGGTTGAGAACCACTACTGTAGAGGATGGAAAATCCAAACAATGATCTTTGACATACGAGAAAGGACTTGCTTATAGACTGGAGGGAAGGGGATGCTCCAGCAGTAAAATGAAAGTGCAGAAAAGAAACAAGAAAGGGAGGAGCTGAAAAGAAAAAGTATTCAGTCCACGAGGGACGGTTCAGTGCAAGAGTTCATAGCAACAGAACGAGAGGATGTGAGCACAGAGGCTGGCGGTCAGGGACTTCGAAGGCAGCTTGTTCTTTCTTTAATACTAGAGGCCCGGTGCACAAAATTTGTGCACTGGGGTGGGGAGTGTCCCTCAGCCCAGCCTGCACCCTCTCCAATCTGGGACCCCTCGAGGGATGTCTGAATGCCGGTTTGCCTAAATCTGGGACTGCTGGCTCCCAACCGCTTGCCTGCCTGCCTGCCTGCCTGCCTGCCTGCCTGATTGCCCCTAACTGCTTCTGCCTGCCAGCCTGATCACCCCCTAACCACTCCCCTGCCAGCCTGATCGACGCCTAACTGCTCTCCTGCTGGCCCAATTGCCCCCAACTGCCCTCCCCTGCAGGCCTGGTCGCCCCTAAATGCCCTCCCCTGTTTGCCTGGTTGCCCCCAACTTCCCTCCCCTGCTGGCCCAGTCACCCCCAACTGCCCTACCCTGCTGGCCCAGTCACCCCCAATTGCCCTCCCCTGCAGGCCTTGTTGCCCCTAACTGCCCTCCCCTGCAGGCCTGGTCCCCCACAACTTCCCTCCCCTGCAGGCCTGGTCCCCTACAACTGCCCTCCCCTGCAGGCCTGGTTGCCCCAAACTGCCCTCCCCTATAAGCCTGGTCCCCACCAACTGCCCTCCCCTGCTGGCCTGATCACCCACAACTGCCCTCCCCTGCAGGCCTGGTCCCCCACAACTGCCCTCCCCTGCAGGCCTGGTTGCCCCAAACTGCCCTCCCCTATAAGCCTGCCCCCCCCCCAACTGCCCTCCCCTGCAGGCCTGGTTCCCCACAACTGCCCTCCACTGCAGGCCTGGTCCCCCACAACTGCCCTCCCCTGCCGGCCATCTTGTGGCAGCCATCTTTGACCACATGGGGCCGGCTATCTTGTGCAAGGGCATGAGAGTCAATTTGCATATTACCTCTTTATTATATAGGATATTTGTACTGATTTCAGAGAGGAAGGGAGAGGGAGACAGAAACATCAGTGATGAGAATCATTAATTGATTCTCCTGCACGTCCCCTACTTGGGATGGAGTCTGTAACCTGGGCATTTGCCCTGACCGGGAATTGAACCGTGACCTCCTGATTCATAGGTTGACGCTCAGCCCCTGAGCCGCAGTGGCAGGGCAGGAGTTTGTTCTTTCTGATGCTTCTTTTCACTGTGAAATAAGAAGAAGGGATCACAATCTCCCCCCCCCCGCCCAGGAATCACAATCTTATTAACACTTCAAGTATATTAAAGCAATGGAATATGCAAACTACTAAAAGTCTCAGAAGGATTTATTTAATTTCATGCTGCAATTTAATTTCTTTAATTAGGATAACTATTCACGGCCTATTTATCTTAGTATTTGTTTATCATGTTAACTGGAATTTCTATCCTGCTTTTCCTAATTCTCTCTTACTATCATTTTCTTTCTACACATTAAATAATATGGAATTTGTGAAAATGCACAGCAGGCTTTCATGCACATCACAAGTACTCCCTAAGTGTTTTATGATTGCTTCCGTTTTCTCAGTAAATTGGGGCATAAAGTTTATCAGCTGAGAGTGAGAGTGAGCAAGGAGGTATGGGTGATCTAAGGAACTAGAAGAAGAGGTGAAATAGTTATTCATGAAAGTGGAAAGGTAAGGGTTAAGGAAGTATAATACAATTGCCTGGCAACACTAAGAATTTACTTGAGGTATGTGGGCGTATATTTAAAATGAAACTGAGTTTTCTCCAGTCTTATTTAGCTGCATTAGGAGTGGTACAGGGTTGACAAGTTGTGATATTGCAAATGTTGGCTAAGGAGAAAAGGAAGGATAGGATTGTGGTGAGTAAGAAAAAGTGGTAAACTCAATGGGTGGGAGAGGTTGGATGGTAAAGAGTAAGTCAGCTGGAAAAATAAAGGTTGTTGCTTGACAGAGATGTTAGGAGTTGGGATTATGAAGAGGATTCAGTTGGTCAAGTCAGAAGTTTAAGCATCACCCGTTGTTTCCTCATTGTTTGCATGGGATAAATACTCTGTGGGTTTATCCTCCTCGGTATCTCGATATTTTTTAAATTTGTTTTTACTTTCCCTTGCCATGGCTCACCCAAGTTACTACAATGATTTCCTAATTTCTCTCTTAGCCTCAAGCCTGTTCCCCTCACATTGATTCCCACGTGCCAGTGAGAAGGCTGGCACACAAGTGTAAGTCTGTTAGTGGCACATCCCAGTTTAAACCAGAGCAGGGACTCACTTCTGCCCAAGCCCTCCACTGCGATCATTGCAAAGTTTAAACTGTTCACAGGGCTCACAACTCCCTGCAAAATCACTCCAACCAATGCAAAACTTTCTTCACATTTTATGTCATTTGAGATTTATCCATTTAGGCCTTTTCTGTACTGTAATATGTACCTTTGCATGAACAGACCACAGGGCACTAATCAGGGCTCTTACTGATATCCGTTTAGGTGCCTTCCAATTCTCTGCTATTACAAGTAAAGCAGACATAACATTCTGGTTATCTCTTGAGTATATGTGGGAGAGGGTTTCCATATGCATGAAATTTATCAGACACAGAGATGAGGAAAATAAGACTTTTTTTGGGGGGGAGGGGGGGCGTTGCTAGCAGCCTGACTCTACCTAGTTAACCAGTATCCCTAATGCACATTCCTGTTAGCCTATAATCAAGTCACTGCCTCTTCCTTACTTATCTGGACTTGCAAGACCTATTTACCTAAATACTCACATTTTACAGAGGCCATAAACCATGAACCATACACAACCCCCAGAGGGGTTATCAGCACAGGCTTTAAGGTGTGGTCTCAAATCCCCCATCCAAACACACGGGGCTTTTTGCAGAGCCCGCAAAAGGTCTGGAAGTCTGATCCATATTTGGGGGACAAAGAAACCAAGGGGTATAAAGAGAAAGCTTCCTCCATATTGGCTTGCTCAGGATTTGGAAACAGGCTCCCCTGAGCCATGGTATTAGTACATCTGGAAATAAATGGGTTTTTCCTGTATCTCCAGGTACTCCTGTGTATTTTTCAGTCTCCTGGTAAATTCTGCAACAACAGTATATGTGAGTCTTTAATTTTATTATATATCACCTGTTTCGATAGATTTATATTTCTCCATTTTGTTTATTTTTAACCCACATATACATAGTGGTCAAAAACTACGAAATGTGTACTAATGGTAGAGATACATGAAGAAAAAATAAGGTATAGTCACCATTTCATTGTCCATATGAAGTCAATACTTTTGCTCTCAGAATTTGCTCCATCAAAAATTACTTATCCCTATTTTTGTTTCAAAATGTCCTTTGAAAAGGGTAGCGAGTCTTCCCAGAGCCTATTTACTGTACTCTATACATTAACTGATATTGTCAACAACTATTGATTACCTACGTATGAACACTTTGCAAGCAGCAGGGCAGTGAACACAATACTGATGGGACGTGAAAACATCGTGGAGTGGAAACAAGGAGCCACTAACAAACACCAGAGAATAAAAACGAGTGACCCTGGGAGAGACCAGCTCTTCTCCATGCTCAGCGAGGTCCCTGCTGGGTAAGATGCCATCCTGAAGGGAGGGATGGCGTTCCAGGGATGTTTGGAAAGTTGGGATTTGATGGTGCAGAAGATATTGCTGGGGGAACCCCAGGGCTGTTGAGCGGCTCTGAGGCTGAGTGACTGGTGCCCACACCCCTCGCTCCCATGGCAATCAGCCCTTAATCAAGGTCTTCCTCTGAGACAGATAACCCTGGAGATTGCTCCACTTTATGAGCTTTAGGAACTTTTAATCGCTGAACACCTGCAGAGAACAGGTTAATGAGCTCCATCTTCTCTGGGCGAGTTCCCCTGTGGACATGGAGAAGACAAGCTGAGCTCCTTGCTAATCATCATTCTAATGAGATCTCTACGGTTTTGTTCTTCCAACTTCCCTAAAGAGCTGCAAAAGTTGGAAATTGCTCTTCTGCCACCTTAGTTGTAAATATTACTCACTGACTACATCATCCACAATCTCTTAAGACTCCCCACAATTACCCAGAGGGAATCAATGAGTCAGTGTAGCCATAGTTCAATTTTTTAAAAAATATATATTTTATTGATTTTTTACAGAGAGGAAGGGAGAGGGATAGAGAGTTAGAAACATCGATCAGCTGCCTCCTGCACACTCCCCACTGGGGATGTGCCCACAACCAAGGTACATGCCCTTGACCGGAATCGAACCCGGGACCCTTGAGTCCGCAGGCCAACGCTCTATCCACTGAGCCAAACCGGTCAGGGCACCATAGTTCAATTTTACCAGAAAGCATAAATGGCCCTAAGAAAAACTGCTTTTGTCAATAGGTCCAAGCATTCCTCATTCCTCAGTTTATCCGACTATAATTCCATCCATCCTTTCTCATCCTTGGAACCTAACTGTCAGGGCAGATATGTCAATTATCCAATGAACTGATGGACAGACTCTGTTTTCTTTTTACTTAGAAAATGAGAGGGGGTGGGGGATGAATCAATATCCTGCATGTTCTTCTTAGTTATTTACATTAATTAATTTTATGTAAATATAAAGAACTGCAAACTATTTAAAAGTAAAAAACAAAGTACTGTTCTACCTGCTCTTCCTTCCAAACTTATGTGCTCCATTACATTGTCTTAGCTTAATTTAAAAAAAACCTAGTAGTTTGTGTAAAAATGCTTTTGGTAGTACTGTGTTTACAGGTTCCATTTGAGCCTGTTGCAGAATTTACCAGGCGACCGGAAAACACGACAAGTACTCAGAGATTCAGGAAAAACCCTTTATTTAAAGCAGCAATGCTAGCTCAGGGGGTTCGAAGATCCAAAGCCTGAACCCCCTACACAGTGAGATTACTCCTTATATATATTCCTAAATTTCTTTGTTTCCTATCTGTTTCCTAACTACCAGGCTTTTGTGGTGGGTTTCACAGCCCCTCCTGAGTCCGTTAGAATGGGGAAGTGAGATTGCATCTAAATGCCTGGCCCGTGGCCCCTGCAAACTGGGAGCACCAGGAAAGCAGACTGTTGCCTAGGGAAGGGGCAGTGACTTCATTACAGGCTGACCAGAATGTGCCCTAGGACACGGGTCACGGGCACAGACTCAGATTGCCAGCCCCTCGCCCCCTGTTTGGCCCTGTATTCCTCCTCAAGCCCACAGAATTAGCATGAAGTCTACTTTACAAATGCCTAGTGGACACTGTGCTAGATCTTATCAGTCAAATTGTGATTTGGGTCAGTTCTACAAATTGATTCGCTGCTTTGATTTTTAAAAAAACACAACCATGTGTTTTCTTGAATTAAATGTCACTCTGTGAAAGAGGCAAAGTTATTTATTTTCTACCAAATAAAGTCCAGGGAGTCTGAGGAAATAATGGAGTAATCGATGTAATTGTGTGGTTACATGAACGTGGGTCTGAAAACCGGGCAGCTGGGGGGAGCCCTGGAGCAATGGGGTCCCCCTTCACAAACGCAGACTCATGGGCTCTGGGAATCACGTCACTGGCCACCGCGATCTTCATGCTGGAGGAACGAGATGCAACCATATGTGATCTTTGTGAGGTGAAAAGGGCTGACCATCCTGCTGTAATCAAGTGAAAGATAAAAAGATGAGTGCTCTTTGCAATAAAGAGTTAGCAAAGCCCGTGAGCCGTGAAGCAGAAGCCAAGAGGGCACAGGGACGGGGTGGGGGGTCGGGGGGTGATCAGAGGCCTCGAACAGCGATGCCGCGGTCATGCCACAGCTCCTGAGAGCATGTGTTCCGCAGGTCCCAGCCTTGGAGAGGTCGCAGCTGGACCCACAGCCACCACAGGAGACAGATCTGCCTGTTCACCGAGGTTTCCCGGAGCAGGGGAGCGATGCTGGCAGTGGAGCAGGGATCTGGAAAACAGCTGGAGAGGAACAAGGACATTCGGGTGTGAAGGTGTGGGCCCAGGAAGGACAATGTGGTGATGGTGTGTTTCCCAGCAGAGTGAAGATATAGAGGATTAAAGAACCAGAGAGGACTAGCTCCAGGTGAGGCCTCATCAGAGAAACCCAGAACTTCCATTGTCTGTTTCAGCCTTTGTTAGCACACTTTTCAAGACCAAGCCTTTAGCACTTCAAAAGGCATCTAGAAGAAAAGTTAGAGGGACATATCATGTCAAAAGACATGGGTTTCACATGCAACTATTTGAACAGATGATGTAGTGGTTGAAATGGACATATCTTGTACCAATTTAGTTCCACATTATTACAGAAAAGTAATATCATTGCTATTTACTATGAAAAATAAAATAATGGCCCTTGTGTTTGCATCAATCATAGGTATAAAAAGTCTGCTTCAGAGTGAGTTTATTAAAATTCAAAAGTACTACAAGAATATCCATTGTCTATGTCAGAGAAAGTGGGGATGAGGAAAAAACAGAGAGCAATCAAAAAGAACAAGAACGAGCCCTGGCGGGTGCGGCTCGGTTGTTCGAGCATCTTCCCACGCCCCAAGAGGTTGCTGGCTGGAATCCGGGTCAGGGCACATGCCCAGGTTGCTGGCTCGGTCCCCAATAGGGGGCGTGCATGAGGCAGCCAATTGACTCATCAATGTTTCCCTCTCTCTCCCTTCCTTTCTCTCTTAAATCAATAAAAACATATATTTTTTAGGAAAAGAATAAGAAAGTGGTGTAGACAGAGGGAGAGAGATTATTTGAAATATGTATCTCATAATTCTACAAAACTGGATCTGCATATACCTCACATGTAATAAAATATATCTCTAAAAATCTCTAAAATACATTCACATATAGAAATTTATGGCCTAGGATGTACTTACACAAATTTTTAAATTACATTAAAAACATCACTAATAATGCTGCATATACACAATTTTGACAGTTGCCTCTCTACTGTACTTAACACATTATATTTGCTTCCTTGGTCTTTGGTAGGGCAGTAAAACTAAATATACAGACAGCACCTGAAAACACCACCAGTCCATTCTAGTCCTTAACTCTGGCCCTCAAGATCCCAAAAGTTGCGACACCAGCTTCACAATCACTCTGGACATTCATTGGCTGTGCGTGGTGCATTGGTGTCAGAACTCAAAAATTCAGTGGCCAACACATCCCCTTTCCTTCTGTTGATTTCATTTTCCCATATTGCCAACAATTAGACTGTGTGGAATTCATCACAGGTGGGAAATATTGGGGCAGATCCTTCAAACCATGAACGTTTAACAGATGTTATTAATCATTCTGTATGAACTATTACTCCTGTAGATTGTCACAATCACTTTATGAATATGTACATGAAATTGCCACAAGCGGTGGTGGGAGAACCACTATAAGGGAGATTATAAGTAAATAAGTATTTCTGATGTTAATAAAGTATATTATGTTTATTAATATATCCATGCAACAAAATTTTAACAACAACTTTGCATAACATTTATTTTAGTTACAAAGCTCTTGAAATTATTTTAGTGGAACCATTTGCTTTGCAAAAGGGTGAATTTGAAGTGCTTCTCTTTATAGTTAGACTCCTAGGCAGGTTTTATGTTATTCACTGCCTCCATTTCAGACCCATCTATGCCTTGTTTCCTGTGTTCACTCAGTTGGGAATTCACCCTCTCAGGTGCAGACGCCGCTCTTTGCTGGTTTCCGAATGAGACCCATGTTCCTGAATCTCCTGGTCAGTTTTCTGTGCTAATCTCACTGGACTATTAGCAGCATTCGGACAGTTGATCACTCATTCCTTCTGGAAACACTTTCTTTCTTTCCTTCCAGTATAACCCTTGATTTCCCTCCAAATCTGTGGACACCGTTCAATCCTTTTCTGGTGCCTCCTTGCCTTCCGGACCTAAATATTGTGCTGGCTGCTCCCTCTGCCGGGAGCCCTCCCACCCCCCGCCCGGAAAATCCACTCTACCTGCCTCCTTACCTCCAGCAGGTCTTTGCTTGAACATATTTCCAAGCTCTTCTGCACTTTAAACCGCAGCCCTCCCTACTTCCCAGCACCTGTCCATGACACTTACCTTCACAGCACTTATGAACATACTATCACGAGTTCCCTTTTTCCGTTACCCTGTTGTTTCTCTTACCCACTAAATGCAAACTCAATGCTGTGGGGATATTTTCTCTGTGTGTTTTGTTCCAGGACCCAAAACAGTGTCTGGCACAATATATATTTGCTGAATGAGTGGATGAGGAAAAACGTGAACCTAGACAAGATATACAATAGATTAAGGTTGTCTTACACGACCCATCAAGACAACAAGATGGAAAGTTAGCTAATAATCAGTTTAATAAGCATTGATTGAGCTCCCTTCTCAAAGCTCTTCATTTACAATCACAGGAAGCATGAAATCACACGTGAGCATATATGTAATATTTCTTTCTCTTGGAGGAAGTTTGAGCACCATGGCTAAAAGATATGTGATTGTACACAGCAGGCGGAATCCTGATGTTCATTTTTACCTAAACCTCCATCTATGTAAAGGCCAGTCTGTAAGGATGAAGCAAGGGTCAGTGAGAGGAAGAATGTATGCATACAGGAGAAAACAAAATGCTTCTGGTTTTTTGTTTGTTTGTTTGTTTTTACTATGGAGGGTATTCTGTCATCCCCATGAAATGGCAGAAAGGTTGGAATATATTTGATTTTTCCTACTTGTCCCTAAGTGAGTAAACTAAGTAAACTTTATAAATTAAGTGGAAGGTGACGCTGGGCCATCGTAATGTCCTTAAGGACACAATGACCATTTTACCCTTAATGTCTGACTCTGAAAGTCATTACTGCCTGTAACCTATCATAAGGGCTCTGTGTTTTTTAGAGACGAGTACAATACAACTTAGCACTTGTGGGGTCAAGGGGGAGATAATATTATTGATTCTAAGGTAATATCTAAAGAACATACAGATGAGATTTAAAAAATTGTGATAACCATTGTTTACTAGAGATTGATTCTAAGAGGATTTTTGTTTATTTAGAAATGTGCCGCATCTTTTTGTGGCAGTAGGATACGTGCTGTACCTTGTTTTTCAGTAGAAGAGATGGGACGTGCTAAGCAACGAGGCTCCACATTCTGGAGACTAGCTGCATTCATCAGGCCCTTAACAAACATCACCACGGCTCTGGGCTGCCTCTTACTGAGCTTATGAAGTAGGAAGATTCAACTGCATTTGGGGGGAAATAACAAAATATCTTCTATAATCAGAACTAAACCACAAAGCCATTCTCACAAGCCCTAACTAATCTACAATACAATTCTATTCTATCTGAACAAAGTGTAAGAATTACTGCTCAGAATAGGAAAACATGTACATTATATCTGAAAACGATATATTTGGAAAACAATTTATTAGGTATTTGCTTTTGTTTTTTTTCTGAGGACTCCAGTTTGACCGGAACTTTCTTAAAATTTTTGAGGGAGTTTAACTGAGAAATTGCTAAGTCTATCTTTTATCCAGTTCCTAACGATAATGGTGGCAATACTCCTAAATTTCTGTCACGACTGGGGAGGGGCTGCAGTCACTCATGTGAACGTGAAGAAGCCAACCTCACCCAATCATGAAGATGCCAGCAGCTCCCCAGCTTCTTCTCGGCCTCTGTCCAAGATCATCCTGGTCATGGATGGTAAAGCAGAGATGAACAATCTTCAAAAATTTTAAGACAACCCCTTAGTTTTCTTCTGTCATAAATGAAGTATGAAGTATTGACTATAAGCAAGAAATTTTTCCTTTTATTTGAAGCAAATACCTTATGGTCTTTCTTTGCATCTTTCTTCTTTATTCTCTATTGCCTCAGAAAGTCAAACATAAATGTCATGAAACTCAACTACATAAATTACTCAAAGTCTGCATGACCCACATTAGGGATCTGGGTTGTGGTGTTGGAGGCACTGAGTGATAGATAATTGAACAATTTGTTTTGCCTCTTCTTGAGGCATTTGGCACTTATTAAAAAAATATAATTGAACTTTCTAGAGAGAATAAGTACTTCCCTACTTCTAAGTGCTTTCTTTTCAGATACCTGAGGACTACTCAGTATACATCGTTGTCATGGAAGCTGGCATAGGCACCACATGCCAGTTTCTGCATTCACGGCACCAGGCATTTTTGCAAGCAGAGCTCACGGCTGGGTCCGGGATGGGAGCGTTCCCAGCGAGGAAGGCGGACGTAGAGGGACCTGAGAGGAACACAAGTGATTGTCCGCTTAGGAACATTGCATCGTCTCCACCCAGCCAGCCCCTTGCCTTCCGTCTCATTAGGTGTCTCTCAGCCGTAATGTCAGAGTATGTGCCCCTAACAGGTAGTGTGTGGTCACAGGTGATGCGCTCGGTCTAACGCAGGCACGGAGACTGGTCAACAGAGAACGCACCTTGGGCCACTTTTGACTATGTGTCTGCACCCCCCTTCCCGAGCACCCTCTTCATGGCCTCCTTGACATCTCTGTTCCTCAGTGTGTAGATGAGGGGGTTCACACTGGGGGTGACGATGGTGTAGAAAAGAGTCAGGAACTTTCCCTGGTCCTGGGAGGACGTGTTGGCCGGCTGCAGGTACATGTAGATGATGGTGCCGTAGAAGAGCGAGACCACGGTCAGGTGGGCGCTGCAGGTGTGCACGGCCTTCTGCCTCCCGGCCGCAGACGTGATCCTGCGCACGGCGCGCGCGATGTGCCCGTAGGAGACGAGGATGAGGGTGAGTGGGGCCAGGACGACGAAGATGGCCAGCGCGAACGCCAGCGCCTCCAGGGCCGTGGTGTCCACGCAGGCCATGCCGATCAGCGCCGGCATCTCGCAGAGAAAGTGGTCCACCCGCCGGCGCCCGCAGCGGGGCAGCACCAAGGTCTGGGGCGTCATGATGAGAGAATTGCCAAAGCCGCTCAGCCAGGCCAGGGCCGCCAGCTCCCCGCAGCGGCGCGGGCGCAGGAGGACGGCGTAGCGCAGGGGCTGGCAGACGGCCGCGCGGCGGTCGTAGGCCATGACGGCCAGGAGGACGCACTCCACCCCGCCCAGCGCCAGGACGAAGAAGAGCTGCGCGGCGCAGCCCAGGGAGCTGATGGTCTTGTCCGGGCCGCGCAGGTTGTAGAGCATCTGCGGGACGGAGCCGGTGGTGAAGCACAGGTCCAGGAAGGAGAGGTTGGCCAGGAAGAAGTACATGGGCGTGTGCAGCCGGGGGTCCAGCGCCGACAGAGCGACGATGGTCACGTTGCCGAGAAGCGTCAGCAGGTAAAACGCGAGGACGACCGCGAAGAGGACCAGCTCCAGGCGGGGACGGTCCGAGAAGCCCACCAGGACGAAGCCCTCAGGAGCACTTCCGTTGTCCTTCTCCATCACCGGGGACCACAGGCCACCTGTTGTGAGAAAGGCGAGCACCTGTGAAAAGTGTGGCGATGCTCCCTCCGCATGGAGGGCTGGCGAAATGCTGGGTGCCCACCCGTCAGTCAGCATCGCTCCTGCTTGGCCCGAGGAGGACAGTACGGGGAGTTCTTCAGGCTCCTGGCTGATTGTTCACCAACCCTTTGCATCATTCTTCAGAGAGGGAGATAGAAACATCAGTGATGAGAGAGAACCATTAATTGGCTGCCTCCTGCATGCCCCCTACTGGGGATCCAGCCCACAACCCAGGCCTGTGCCTGCGACTGGCATCCAACCCAGGACCCTTCAGTCCACAGACTGATGCTCTATCCACTGAGCCAAACCAGCTAGGGCTGCAGCATTCTTTTCAGATTGCCAGAAATGAACACTTCAAATTGTCTACTTTTTCTTTTCTGTTTATAATGAGGAAGCACCAAATCTTCTAGTCACATGTAACCCATGGATAGGACGCGTGGCTGTGTCTCCGCGTCAGAGAACCCAGCTTGCTGTTGGCTGAAATCTCGTTCTAAACAACGTCTCATCAACACTGGAGACACCAGAGTCATATCCAACTCCAGGGTAAAGGTGACCCAGGGAATCTTAGAAAGAAGGTGACCCCACCATGACCCCACCATGACCCTACCATGCCCCCACCATGCCCCTGCCCAGCCCTATCCTAAACCTCTGATGAAATGGTGTTTTAAATCCTCTTGGTGTATTTTAACCCTGGGGTTGGGTGACTTTTCTGAAGTGGAGAATGCTTTCCTATAAAGACAAAAAAGAAAGAAGTAAAGCTATTGCCAGAGCTCAATCCCAATGGAACTAACAGTCAGTGTGGTGTGAAAAGTCTTTCTCCCCTCTTGGTTACATTTATCCTCACAAAGAACTCCGCTTCCAGGAAAACTACATGGATTATTTTATGCATGCGTCTCTTATGAACCCATAGAAAGGAAAGATTTTTTTAGCCTTTGACACTTCCTTTTCTATATATATATATATATATATATATTGATTTCATAGAGGAAGAGAGAGAAACATCAATGATGAGAGAGAATCATTGATCAGCTGCCTCCTGCATGCCCCCTACTGGGGATTGCACACCCCACACTGGGGATTGCACACCCCACACTGGGGATAGAGCCCACAACCCGGGTATGTGGCCTGACTGGGAATCAAGCTGTGATCTCCTAGTTCATAGGTTGATGCTCAACCATTGAGCCACGCTGGCCAGGCTCTTTATGACACTTCACACGTTTAATTACTGGGCAGTGTTTTTATGTCTTGGGGGAATTTGTTGTGTAATGTAAGTTATCCAGGGGCACAGTTTCATTCTGATAGTTTTGCATATTTTCCTAAGCAGTTACTAAGAAGTAATAGAGTTGCGACGCTTAGTAAAAGGGAATGTATTCCATCTCTCAGGTGATTAGGGCACAAAATAGGGTTCCACTGCTCTAGGAATGCTTCAGTAATTAAATCAGGTTGTGGCATGTGTTCCCAACAAGAGTTCTAACAAGGCTTTGCACCTCAGAACGGACGCTTATTGGAAATTACAGGATTGTCCAAGTCCTCACTCCAGAGGCTGCAGCAGCGCCCCCAGTGCAACGGATGCAGGTGACACTCGGGGATGGACCATCCAGTGATTACATAACTGTTGGCCAACACTCGCAACGAAGCCAGCATGCCAGCACTGCAAAGTGGAAATTATATATACTAGTATATGTTTAAGAAAAAACTAATATGTATATACAGACAACCTGGGAGGGTAGACACCACACTAATGACAGTGAATGTTTCTGGGGTAGGAAACTGAGTCAGAGACAGGGGCTTTCTTTAAATCTACAACATTTTATTTCTTTAAAAATAGCTGGAAGTATGACCATAATGAATTACTATTAATTCTGAAGAGTGGAGTATATGTATACCTTTCCTACTAGTCTTATAAGTTTGCATATGTTTACAATATCTAAAAATAGGAAAGAAAACATTACAGTATAAAGTACAAATCATTTCAATATTAACGTAACTGATGCTTATGGACCTCGTGAAGTAGGCAGGAATGTTAACCAGTTGACGGGGTTTACCTCATTTCATACTCAAAGCAGCTCCAGGGGTCAGCAGGGTCATTAGGCATCCTCCCAGAATAAGCCACTGAGGCCAGAGTAGCCCAGAACCCTCCTCGTTGGAGTTCAAAGTCCAGTGTTAACAATGAACAGCCCAGTTGCTGAGAGCCCATTATTCAACATCCTCTCTGGTGACACAGATCAGAATTAGTATTTTACTCTTAAGGTTTTTCCAGTAGATTCCACGTATCTTTTAATTCATGTTTTTGATAAGAACTCTATTAAGTGAGTTCAAAATCTCTCTCCAGCTTTCTCATAGAATGAGTGATATTTAATCACCATCTTTACTACTTGATCAAACCTACGTTAAAGTGCATGATATGTCTAATGGCCCACAATTCAGCTCTAGTCTATGGTTAAAACAACAACAAAAGCCAAAACCAGATGACTGGGTGGAGGCCTGAGTCCCATTTCTTCCAAAAGGATCATTAACTTACCAAATTTGACGGCACCCGGAGACATGCCATGTCTACCATTCTTTCCTTTCCTGGGACTTCACTCGGGGGTCCAGGTGGGATGACCAGAGTGGAAACAAGGAGAAAGCAAAGATGACATCGGGAAATCTGTGAGGATGGAAAGGAGATAAAGAGCAGCTGGACCTGGATGGAGAGAATGCTGATGAGCAAACAGCAGTCACACCACCTGGGGGCCCTGAACACCCACCTCTCCCTCCTACTTGGGGAAGGGAGATGGGCTCTGAGGAACCCTCAGCACAGGGAACACAGCCGGGTTCCAAGGGTCCAAGTTAGAAAAGAAAGAACTTTATATGGCTTTCCGAGTTGATATAGGCTTGGACACTTCCTTTTCTGCCTCTCCCTGTGGAGTAAAACGTTCTTTTTAAAAAATTCCCTGAACTAATTATCTCTAACAAGGTTTGGGAGACTGTGAGGTCTCAGAGGAAAGATTACTCTTCCCAACACACACACACATGCACACACCCCAGAGAGAGAGGGAGAGAGAGAGGGAGAGAGAGAGAGAGAGAGAGAGAGAGAGAGAAGCCCTTCTCACTGGGTCTCATCAAGACCAGGAGTCAGTACTGAGCATTAAGGCTCAGAAAGTGGCCACCTCACTCTTCTCCTTCAGAAGAGCCCGGAATCGATGGAAGATGTGGGAGGACCTGCTTGTGTGGTCTCCTCTGTGACCCGTGTCCTCTGCCCCCTGCTTGGGGCCAACAGGGCAGAGAAGGGCTGATCACAGTCCTTCACCATTTCACTTACTCACATGAGTTTCCTCTGCAATTTTAAGTTCCATAATAATAAAGTTTAACTTGAATATTTTCTATTTAAGACAGATGTGTCAAGAGGAGGGTAAGAAAATGAAGAGATTGACTTTTAAAATTAGTACAAAAGCAAAAGAGTCCAAAATGTTAAAATAATCTTGTTTCAATTTGCCAAATTTGGTGTAAAATTATTACGATCATCTCAAGAAAGTTACTGTGTATCTGACTGACAGATGACTTTAGCTGTCACTAGAATAAATGAGCAGGTTTTGGTGTGTAAGAAAGACAAAAAACAAAACAAAAAAACAGTAGGATGCCGGTGCTCCTTCAGATCACTTCACTGTCTGCTACAGTCCTGGGGAACAAGGCAGAAAGAAGTGCATCTCGAAAGCACGTTCTCTACAGGTTTTCACGTCAAATTCACCCTTTGCAAAGCAAATTCACCTTTTGCAAATGAAATTCAATTCACCCTTTGCAAAGCAAATTTTTCCACCAAAATAATTTCAAAAGCTTTGTAACAAAATAAATCTTATGCAAAGTTGTTGTTAAAATTAAATATTTCATTGCATGTATATAGTAATAAACATAAAATACTTTTTAAGGTCAGAAATACTTATTTACTTATTTCCCTTATAATGGTTCCACGTGTTCAGATTCGAGAATCCTGTCATGATTCCTTTTAAGATTATGCACAGATTTTCTTCAATTATCTGCTCGATTTCGTTTAATATCAAGGTGTTTAACTTGCTAATGCTCTTACCTCCACGTTTTTTTTCTATCAACAACCATTCTTCTTATACTGGTAAATAATTGACTTTGCCATATTGTTTTTAATACTGGCGATTGCAGCTGATTCATTTACCATTCTACCATCTCCATAACATTTTATTAAAATAGAAGGCAGGTCACTGGCACAGATTCAGATTGCTAGCCGCCCCCCCCCCACCCGACAAAAAAAAAGTCTTATTTTCCCCTACCTTGTACCGTACACAGGGAAAAACATCAACATGTGAATCTGTGCCAGTGACCTGTCTTTTTTTTTAAGTCGGGGCTGGTACGATCGTATGTCGGTGGATTATTACATCGGACAACAGGGCTTCTTGATCTGGATCCCTCAATTTCCAACGCATTCCTCAGCACACACGTGTTGGCAATGAGCTTCCAGAGCTTGATTCAGTGTTTGATGTATCCATTTTCAGGGTCTAAAAAAAATATTCAGGATTTATGTAAAAATACCTTAATGGAATCAAAATATGTAAAAAGCCAATTAATAGCATCACAAAGTTAGGTTCAGAGAAAAAAGAAAACATGTTGTTGTGATGTATGTTTTTCCCTATGTCCAGTATAATGAAGGGAAAATAAGGCATTTTTTTTGGTGGTGGGGGGGGGGGGGGGCGCGGCTAGCAATCTGAATCTGTGCCAGGAAGCTGCCTTCCAACGCACACTCCTGCTGGCCGATAATTAACTCCTTTGATGCCTGTCCTGTCTTGCAGAACCTGTTTCCCAGAATATCCCTTTTTACAGAGGCCATAGACCAGGAACCATACACAGCCCCCAGAGGGGTTATCAGCACTGGCGCCAGGCCAGGCCTTTGGGTGTAATCTCACGCCCCCCATCCCAAACACGGGGCTTTTCGCAAAGCCCATGAAAGGTCCGGAAGCCTGCCATGTTTGGGGGACAAAGAAACCAAAGGGCATAAAGGGAAAGCTTCCTCCATATTCATCCCTCAGGGTTTGCAGACTGCCTCCCCTGAGTCATGGCACTAGTGCAATCTGCAATAAAGGCAACTTTTCTGAATTTTCTCTGAGTGCCCAGCTGATTAATTCTCTGGCACTGCCTGGCAGCTTATCTGCAACAGTGTAAAACAAACCACATAAAATTGAAGCAGTTCTGTCTTTCCCAGATGCATACTCTCTAGACTGGACTCAGTTATGTACATGTGCATGCTGGGGTCCAACCCCAGCAGGTCCAGGGGTCCCCAAAGGTGTGGACGGAGTAGGCGAAGAATGAAGGACATGGAGGCTGCATTCAGTTGATCAGCATAGCAAGGTTCTCCCACCAGATTCTGTAGCAATGTTCTGTCCAGGATCTTTTGCCATGTTGTCTCGCTAGGTTCTGTTT
>NW_005871776.1:164018-184514 GCF_000147115.1 Myotis lucifugus | reverse complement strand
GAACAGTATGCTATATACGCCAGTCCCTTGAAACATATGCTGTGCAAATGTTTCTTCCCTGCAGCGACTGTGTCAAGCAGCAAGGATGGACTGGCTCCCGGCATGTGCATATTAACATTTAACTTACCTTAGTATCATACCATTTATAGGAAAGTGTGATTTTTGTAAGTACTTTGTGATTTGAAGTTACAGGGGCTCACCAATTGAAAGAAAACTGTTTACAATGTAAGATCAAATCACTATATGTATATGTATAAATTGATCACCTAGCAAATGCTAGTTCATACGGACTGCCCTGAACACATGCGTTAACTACAAATACAATCACACACACAAAAATGCCTCTATTGTGTTCCCTCACTCTATTTTCACCCCAAAGTGAATTTGTTTTGCCAAAGGGGTGAATTTGAAGTGGAAACCCTGTATGTATTATTTGCCTCCTGTTTAAATTTTTCAAGTAGGGTTTGCAAATAGTTCTCATTATAGTTTTGCATAATTATCAAGCAACAGTGTCCAAGGTAGCTATACCCAAGCCTTTGGGGGAAAGGCATGCAGAAGTTAACATTGGGGGGGGGGGGGGAGGACCACACACACACACACACACACAAAACTCAGAAGTTAACCCTGAAAAAAGGAATAGTTTGAATGGGAAACCAGAGTCTAAAAGAGAAATGAAGTTAGTCATTCCAAAGAGAAGCACCAGGGCTCACTACTTAGAACCCAATGATCCAAGTCAAGTTACTTACCATTAGTGACTTTTTTTAAAATCTGAAAAACAAATGGAAGTAATACTTGTGTTTCAAGGTTGTGGTGAGGCCCACATGAAGAATTATGTTACCAGCAATAAAAAAGAAAGAACTCTTACCATTTGCAACAGCATGGAGGGATCTGGAGAGTATTATGCTGAGCGAAATAAACCAGTCAGAGAAAGATAAGTATCACATGATCCCATTCATATGTGGAATCTAATGAACCAAATAAGCTGATGATCAAAAATAGACCCAGAGCCATAGAAGCATGGAACAGACTGTTAGACCTCAGAGGGAAGGCAGGGGAGGGTGGATGGGAAGAGATCCACTAATGAACTTTTGTGCATATATGCATATCCTGGGGACACCGACAATGGGTGGTGAGGGACTGGGGGGAGGATGGGAACGGCCTGGAAGAGGCTAATGGGGGGAAAGGAGGACCTATGTAATACTTTCAACAATAAAGATTTAAAAAAATCAAATACAGTGTGTATGTTGGGTCGGGGGGGTGCGGAGATTATGTTACCGAACAAAGAGTTCATCCACCGGCATTGGCAGAGCCGAACACTGCACACTGAGAACTGCGGTGGAGAATTAGAGTCGCTTTACGTTCAGAGACTAAGCCAGGAGCGCGGGGAAGTTCTCGCTCAACAGCCCACCCCATCCAGGGTCCGGGGCCCAGGGCGGGTAGTGGAAGCCAGGCCCGCAGGTTTAACTGGCCGCAGGTTTAACTGGAGGACGTTGGAATGAGGGGGCGTCAGCACCAGGTCTTCCTGGACAGCGGACCCCCCTCTGAAAGGGCTCCAGGTTCAAGGTCCGGTCATGTCCTGTGTCTTGGTTCCATGGGGGGCAGGCCGAGAAGTTCTCCCCTCTTAGCGCCTCATGACTTGCAGTTTTGTTCTGTCGTCTCAGTGTCGTGTGACCAGAATGGGGCCATTTTGAGCTGTTCCTGCTGTTACAACACAAATCCCAGAACTAGCGGAGCTGTGAGCCCTCCTTGGCCCCCAACCGGAACTCAAATGCAAAAGCGTGTGTGCAGACTTCTCGGGAGTGTGTGCAGATGTTTCTTCGCGGGCTGGCAGGTGTTCTGATAAGAAACGTCACGCCAAAGTCACTACCTCTTCTTTGCCAGGAGAAAGGAATCGAAGCCAGGTCCTACTCAATAACAGCGAAACGCCATCTAAACATGTTTTTTTAAAGAAAATGAATTAATAGTTCGGCAAAATAGCAGGAAAAAATACCTTCTTGGCGCCAGGCAACAGCTTCAGCACATGGGCATTGGTGGTTCAGTGGTAGAATTCTCGCCTGCCACGCGGGAGGCCCGGGTTCGATTCCCGGCCAATGCACTCATATCTTTTCTTTCTTTTTTTTTTTTTAAATCCTTCCAATCATGTTGAAATACCCAGTTCAAGGGTCAAGGACTTTCCACACTCGAATTTTGGCCTCCGTGCACATCCCGACTAAAGGACTGGAGTTGTTCATGCCAGGCGAGGGGCGGGCTGGAAACCAGCTCTTTTCTAACAGAAACATCGAACTTTTTGCCTTCAGAATATTTGGACTCAATGTATTCTGGACTCATTGTTCTGTTCTAAGACTGAATAAAATCAATAAATAGTCTTTGAAGAAAAATCATTTTTAATATACAAACTTTTAAAGGGAAGTAGAATCAAGGAATGATTTTAATTCAGCAGCTGCCCTGCAGGGAGCAGAGTGGCGCAGCGGAAGCGTGCTGGGCCCATAACCCAGAGGTCGATGGATCGAAACCATCCTCTGCTAGTTGTTTTTCCAAAACTGTCGGAGGCATTTAGAGGGCAATCTTATACAACCTCTCTGGGTGTGTCTTCTCCTCTGTCGGAGGCATTTAGAGGGTAATCTTACACAACCTCTCTGGGTGTGTCTTCTCCTCCTCCCCGCCCCCCACGCCTGCGGAGGTGTCTCCAGCTGAGGAAATCTTGGATAACTGCAGGGAACTTCTGAGACAAAATATAAATAAAATACAACACACGTTTTTCTACATGACATAAAGCGTCTTTCTTAAAAGTTTATATTTTTATTTTGATGTTTTGCTTTCAAATCCATGTATTTGTAGACTGGACTTACTGGATTATTAACTTGAATTTTCTTTCACATGCAAAATAAATAACACAATGAAAAGGTTCTAATTGAGGAACTGTCATATGTAACCTCTCTGAGAGAAGAGAACATTAACCCATCAGCTGAGGGATGCCCATCTCTGCCTACCACCATACTGTAAACAAGAGTGTAAGTTTAGACTTTGAAAGGAATATATATATATATATATCTTAGATAGATAGATATTTTCCATTTCAGAGATTCAGTTAAAGGGAGTTGGGAATATTTAACATTATAAATCTCCCAACAATCTCAAATCTTTGCTCCTTAGCACTTACCACGGTGTAGTAGATTGTATATTTTATTTGAATACTAAATATTTAGTATTTTCTCCCCCTGAAGGGATGTAAATTTACAAGAACAGAGATTTTTGTCTGTTTTCACACTGTGGTTACTATAACATCTAGAACACGGGCTGGCATATCTTAGTCGCTGGTGATTTGGTAAATACTGTATGTTAGAAGCTGCAATATCTAACACATCCAACACCAGGATACGGCATTAGTCTTCACCTTTTTCTTTAATTAAAAAAAAAAAAAAACACACAGAGAAGAGTACAAAAATGACAACACAAAATTGATCCACTGTTTAACATTAGAACATATTAACTATAAGTCTCCTTTATAGTTAAAGACCAAAGCACACATAAAATTAAAGTATTTTTCACATAAAATTAAAGTATTCTTCAACTGTTAACTTGTAACCATCTAGGCTACCAGTATCACAGTGCATGTGTTTAAGAACTCTTCTTTTACTTAATAATGGCTCCAAATCGAAAGAGTAGTGATGCTGGCAATTCAGATATGTCAAACAGATGCTGTAAAGTGCTTCCTTTGAGTGAAAAGGTGAAAGTTCTTGACTTAATGAGGAAAGAGGGCAAAAATTATATGCTGAAGTTGCTAAGATCGACAGTAAGAATAAATCTTCTGTCTGTAAAATTGTGAAGAAAAAGAAAGTTGTGCTACTTTGCTGCTGCACCTCAAACGGCAAAGGTTACAGCCACAGGGTGTGGTCAGTGCTTAGTGGAGAGGACAGTGGCCTTCACGTGCAGGAGGCATGAGCAGGAAGCTGTTCTGATTGGCCCCCGAAAGCACTGAGCCTACGGGAAGGGACAGCCTGAAACGAGTGACAGCATTCACATACCTTTCTTTGTAGTAATTTGTTATAATGGTTCTGTTTCAGTATTATTGTTGCTAATCTCTCACTTGCCTAATTTATAAGTTAAACTTCATTATATGTGTGTATAGGAAAAAAACGGCACATATAAGGTTTGGTGCTATCCATGGTTTCAGGCATCTGATGGAGGTCTTGCAACTATTAGGGGCAGAAATAGAATATTAGACACTAACTAAGAAATATTACCAGTAACCATACTCTTTAACCGTGAATGTTCTTTTCTGATTACAGAAGGCACATTTTCATTTCCCTGGGAGTGTACGCCCTGGAACATGGGTGCTCACATCGGAATGCAGGCCATCCTCCTGTCCCGAGAACTGCCTCTCATTATGGAAAGATTGACAGCCTTGTGGCTGAGACCATCTAGTCCCAGAGGCACCTGCTCTTTACAACCCAAGTTTATTGCCTGTGATCTGGTCCTGGGGCACCTGGAGTTGCTGCCCTCTGTGACCCCCCCGCCCCCCCGCCTCCAGCCTCCAGCCAGCATGGCTTGTAACCTGCAATGAGTATCCTGTGCCCACGTCCCCATGCCTGTAATTCCTACGTTCCCATGTCATCTTTGTTCTTCTGCCCAATGTAGAGAGCTGGCTTATGGGAGGAGGGGGGTTGGGGGGGGGGGAGAGCAGATTTTTGTGGATGGCCTGTTGCTCTCCCACACTGCCGGAAATATTGGAATAAATGCTCATATAGGATTCAGCCCCGTCTCTGCTGAATTGGCAGTTATAATACTGCACTGCATTTCTCAAGATTGAATCAAAGCTATGTCATATGTCACATCGTTAGCAATAGCTTCAGGTGACACATGAGAAGATTATTTCTGTGGGAAGGGACTTCGGGATAACTTTTAGTCGAGGAGCAAAGACTGGGAAGATAAAACAGTGTGGCGAATGACAGAGCATTGTGGCAGCCAGGATTCCTCAAAGCATCGGCCTCCCATTACAGACTTCATTTTGGAGCTTTGGTGCCGACCTTAGAGATCTCCAAGCTTCAGAATTCCCCACCCACCCCAGAGGCCTAGAAACTCCTTCTGTGGGGCATGTCGCTCTGGCAGAGACCCGAGTGCCTACTGACGAGGTTGGGAGGAGGAAAACGGGACTGAGACTGGCTTACCTGCGCGCCCCCCCCCCCCCCCCCGTCCCCCGCCCACCATTCCATACTCCTCAGCCAGGGCCATTGCATTTCATTAGCACTGGTGTCTGATGAAGGGCAAGAGTGTAATGGCCACTGTAATGAGAAGGCATCTTCACAAGGTCAGAGCAGGCAACTCCACAGAATTTATTGCAGGTCATTTACTTACAGGACAATTGGGCCACAGCAGACAGACAGCCAACAATATTGCACAAAATATGCTCCCTATCTGTTGCAGTGCCGTTTAAAATCGTACAATTCGGGTACCAATGATGGACAAGACAAAGGGACAAAGAATGTGGTAGCACTGGGTATATACTCCTGGTGGTTTTGTGATGAATGATTGGTTTTCATCGATACTATAAACAGTCTGATACTTATCTCAATTTTCATGCCCTTCTGGCTATTGCTAAAATATATAGTTATGGTATGTGGACAACCAGGGGCCACATGCTAACCTGACTACCTCCAGGAAGGCCTGCCTGACAGCCTTGCAAACTCAGAGACTTAAAGTAACCACAAAGGATGTTCAGAAATGAAAACCTTTTAATTAAAAAACAGTTATAGAGGTCGGCATGTCCTAGGCCAGTATCTTCCTTGACAAAGACCAACTTTGATCTTTACTGAGCATGTTGTCTTTTTGCATCTAAGATAACATACCTGTGACATGTCAGGGTAACTTGTAACTTCCCCTTTTCCGGACCCTCAGGGTGCAACCAATGGCACCAGAGCAGAGACCATCCCCTCCTTGTTGTTGTTATCTGTTCATTGTTGCCTGTTCACTATCCTGTACTCATCTGTGTGTGAAGGAAACACATGTCTATCATTTTACTTTTTATCCAATCACCTAGGTTTCCCCACTTTGCTTTCTCCCACCTTCCTGATCTATCACCAATGGATTTCCTGTAACCCACTTCATGGTAATTTATAAAAATAGGTGAAAAACCACCATTCTCCAGTGCATTATCTTAATTCATTGAGATTCTACTTCCTGGCAATGGTGGACAGTTCGGCTCAAATGAACTCACATTCTTTACCGGTTTGAACGTTCCTTAGTTAACAATTGTAGTAAGGAACACGGAGCCACCAACGAGAAAGCGTGGCTGTGCTGGCTAAAGCGCCTTGGTCACCGCCTTCTTGGAGCCCTTCTTCGGGGCGGGCGCGGACTTGGCGGGCTCGGGCATGGTCGGGAGGAACCGCCGAAGAAGCCGGGAAACAACTGGAAGAGCGACTGCGAGGCTGCCAGTGTCCTCCGGTTCGGGCTCCTTCCAGGCGGCGGGGAGTAGAGGCGTGTCCGACTGGTGGTGAGTCCCGGAAACGTCACCGGGATGTTGTCCACTGACAACGAGTGTGTTTCAGAACCAGGATCCCATTGGTTGAAGAGAAAGGGCTGTAACTTCCCGCCAATGGCACAGACTCACGTTCGCGCCCCGGCGCGACTATAAAGAGGGCAGCTGCGGGCGCCTCAGCTCAGATCAAGGCCTGAGCGGAGGTTTCCTGTTCATCATGTCGGGACGCGGCAAGCAGGGCGGCAAGGCGCGCGCCAAGGCCAAGACGCGGTCCTCGCGGGCCGGGCTGCAGTTCCCCGTGGGCCGCGTGCACCGGCTGCTCCGCAAGGGCAACTACGCCGAGCGCGTCGGGGCGGGCGCGCCCGTGTACCTGGCGGCCGTGCTGGAGTACCTGACGGCCGAGATCCTGGAGCTGGCGGGCAACGCGGCCCGCGACAACAAGAAGACGCGCATCATCCCGCGCCACCTGCAGCTGGCCATCCGCAACGACGAGGAGCTCAACAAGCTGCTGGGCAAGGTGACCATCGCGCAGGGCGGCGTGCTGCCCAACATCCAGGCCGTGCTGCTGCCCAAGAAGACCGAGAGCCACCACAAGGCCAAGGGCAAATGAGGAACACGTCGCAACATCCAAAACCAAAGGCTCTTTTCAGAGCCACCCACGCGTTCACTAAAGAGCTTGCAGTTGCCATGTTGGAGCAGCTACTTGAGAATGATCCCTTCCATCCACCGGGAGACGTCACTGTAAACACCCTATAGATGGGAAAGGAACGCCAGTGAACACAAAGCTAGCAACAGTGGTTACTGAGGGATAGAGGGACTCTGCACCCGGCAATTAACGCATGGAAGCTGCAGGCCCTCGGGTTAACCAGGACAAAACGCCACCCGAACCGCTGGTGGGAGGTGACTATTTAAATGCAAATAGTTAGTGGCCCACAGGGCGATGGAACCATTCCTGTCTCTTGTTGGTGTGGTTTTGCATCTTAATGGGACACGTCTTCGCCATCGCCCACCTCCCAGCCTAGGGGGACCTGGTGGGTTGTTAATAGGAAAGCAACGCTGCCCGCCCCGGGGTCGCGTCCCTTCCGCGGAGCTTCTCTGCGCGGGGCCAGCGTGACCGGCTCCGTCATCTTTCTGTCCACTTACTCGTTTGAGGATGTGTTTTCTTAACCCCCTTTTACACAAGTCTCACTTCAAATGGTTAAACGTAGTGCAATGCTGCCTATGAACGTGGTAGGGAAAAGCAAATGTCACTCGAGCTATAATATCAAATGTGAAATTGAGTTCAACAGACATTTAGAAAAGCCTACAAAACATTTTAAAATCTCTAAGTTTAAATAGAGAAATGAAGAAACTGACGGGAAATCCTCTTTCCTAAACCTGCATGAGACTGAAAAATCACTTGGCCAATCCCGAGTAGCGCGCGCTTTTTTCAAAAAGATCAAAGGGAAGCCAGTTTCCGGCGTCAAAATTTAAAATTTTTATTCCGCGAACAAGATATTTACATGAAATTCTGCGGAGCAAAGACAGAGAACATTGTAAAGAAAACGCGCACAGACCGAGCGACGAGAAAGGGTAGAAAACAGCCTCTGCTGAAAGGGTGGGTGGGAGGAAGAAGTTAATTTCTGATCCAAACGCCCGGAGGCCCCGGGGATCAGAAAGCCGACGCGGCTTCCAATCACGTCACTGCGGGCCTTGATGGGCAGGTGCCTCCTCCAATCACAGTGGCACTCGCCTTATATATACTGGTTGCGAGCGCGCGCTGCCATTCCTACAGCAGTTCTCTGCTTCTTTGTGTTGGAAATGGCTCGCACCAAGCAGACGGCGCGCAAGTCCACGGGCGGGAAGGCGCCCCGCAAGCAGCTGGCCACCAAGGCCGCCCGCAAGAGCGCGCCGGCCACGGGCGGCGTGAAGAAGCCGCACCGCTACCGGCCCGGCACCGTGGCCCTGCGCGAGATCCGCCGCTACCAGAAGTCCACGGAGCTGCTGATCCGCAAGCTGCCCTTCCAGCGCCTGGTGCGCGAGATCGCGCAGGACTTCAAGACCGACCTGCGCTTCCAGAGCTCGGCTGTCATGGCGCTGCAGGAGGCGTGCGAGGCCTACCTGGTGGGGCTGTTCGAGGACACCAACCTGTGCGCCATCCACGCCAAGCGCGTCACCATCATGCCCAAGGACATCCAGCTGGCGCGCCGCATCCGCGGGGAGCGGGCGTGAGCTCTTGGCGGGCGGCAACCTAGAACCCAAAGGCTCTTTTCAGAGCCACTTCCGTCCTCACTGACAGTGGCTGTTGCACTCCTAGTTTACGTATTAAAAACGCAAGCTCAGTGCACAATTCATGGAAATGGCGTCCCCTCCAGAACTATGAGTATCATTTCCCTCAGCCAATTGAGTGACAAGATTGGCAAGGCCTCACGTTCAGTATTTACATTATAGTAGCTATTTAGGGAAACTAAGTTGCTTAACCAACTGTTGCCTTTGTCAAAGGCAACTATGTATCCGTAAAGATAAAGTCACCCCTTGAACCCTTGTTATTTGCGAGGAAAGAGGTAAAGTGAAGGAACCTGTCCACTGGGAAGGAATGAAGCCCATCCCGTAACAAGGGGTTCAGCGCATAGATTTTGGCACCTCCCTTACCCACTACTGATAGTCACAAATATGCTCATTACGTCTGGTAGTCGAACCTGGAAATACCTCTTCACGGTCTGGACAGGCGATCTGTGCTCCCTCTCTAGCTCTAGAAGGTTCTCTTCCAAAGGCCCTCAACTATTGCAGGATAAGGCCATGCAGGTTCCTTTCAACAAATCTGGGAAGGAAAAGAGAAGATGGGATTCAGCCTCCAATGGCTGTAGGAAAACAAAGTTGAATTAGGGTTATTCTGGTTTTCACTTGCCTAAGTGGCCTAAAAGAGGGTTTGTAGGAATGACAGTTCTGTGTTAGAAACCTTGAGTGTAGTGGTTTATTATTCACTTTGACGGAAAAAAATCTTATTTTAAAAATGGACACAGCTGAGTGGCTAGCAATTACACGAATAACTTTTAAACATCATCTATAATCAAATAATGCAAATTAAAACCGTGAAATATTGCATAATACCCAGCAAATGATCAAAATCAGAAAGTTGGGTTTGCCAAGCATTGCATGAGAGGTAGAGAAACGTGGTGGTTTACTAATGGTGGAGGCTGGGTGAAAAATGTGAAGAGATTAAAATAAAAGGATTTGGGAGTCATTAGTAAATAAAAGTATTTAAAGAAAAGGAGTGCCTACAGATCCCTCCTGGCTCTTTCCTACCACTTTTAACCTCTAATTTAGTGCCGATATCCAGTTTCGAATCAGTTGTGTGCACACATCACAAGCCCTGGGTCTGGCAATGCTAATTCTGTGCTGGAATTCCTGTACTTCAATTTTGAATTCCTTTAGCCCTCGGCTCAGAAGTTGCTTCTTACAGATCTGACTCCTCCCTATGTTCCCCTAGTATCCTGTGTCTACTTTTCTTGCTACATTTTGCTTTATTTGCTTTTGTGTTATTCCCCCTTAGATTGAGTTTCTTTAGAACAAGCAGTGTCTTACTAACATTCTTAACTGGTGGGACCTAAGGGTGAAGTACATTATTTGTTGAAAGTATAAATGCATTATAAGTTACAAAAACGACAAACAGAAGAAATAGTCTTTGTGCCTGCATTTCTTGAAATGGCAAACTGGGAAGTGGCCTAAACGTTCTAATCTTTTCCAAGGCCTAGACCAAAAGGACCTCGCCATGCTGGTATAGACATGAGAAACACACCACAATGTTTGACCTCTCTATTCTCAAAGCAGCCTCAGCTTTATTCAGAGAAGTTGGTTCATATTTTTCAAACTGTAGGTCTCCACCATCACTGCTCTTGGAATCCACTTCTTAGCATCTAGTGGTCATTGCTTTTGTAACCAGACACTCAATGGGTCCTTGCTGCCTGTCACTACTTCAGCCAGTTCAGCAAAGACAAGGCTGAATCATATCTGAGCATTTATTCCAATACTGCCAACAGCAGGGAGAGCAGCAGGTCACCCACAAATATCTGCTCTGAACCCCACGATAGCCAGCTGCTTATATTGGGTAGGACAAAGATTACATGGGAAGTAAGCAAAAGGGTATGGCAAATGGGCAGTTTACAGGTAATGCAGGCTGGAGATTTGCAAAGGCCTGCAAGTATAAAAAGGATGGGGGTCTTCAAAGGGCTGGCAGTTCTGGTGTCTGCAACAAGGTTGTTAATCTTTCCATAAGAATAGGCAGCTCCCTGATGGGGAGGACAGGCTGCATTTCAAGGCGAGCTCCCAGGTTCCACATGCAACCCCCAGCCAGGTTAGACTGTGCCTTCTTTCATCAGAACAAAACAATCACGGTTAACAGAGCAGGGTTAATATTTCTTACAATTATAGCTGGTCCCCAACATTGTATTTCTGCCCCCTAGCACTATGATATGTGCACATCTAGCATGCCTGTGGTAACACATATACTGCCAAGTAGTCCTATAAATTAGTCAGGTGTTTTTACAAATTCAAGACAATTACTTATTAAAGGTTCCAGATTTGCCACCTTCCTGCTGACACACAATGGGTGTCTATGGAAACCACCCCTATTAATGTCCCCTCAAGAGATGCTCGGATTTGCTGACACCTGTCACTTAAGCTAATTTCCAGTATGGACCTGGGTGAACATCTTGGGATAGTCAGCATGGCGTTGAAATTCTAGCCCGTCAAGAACACAACTATTAAGTCAACTAGTCTGGGTTGCAAAAGCTGCTGAGAGCCAATTCTGAAATGTGGCCAGGCTGAGGCAAGGACGGCACCTTGTGTTGGGTAACAAATTACACTGAATGGCTAAGAGGTGAAAGTGATTGGAAATGCAACTAAGTCGTGCTGCCTTTCTAGTGACTATAGGAGGGCTCTGAAAAGACCCTTTGTTCACTGGTTTTCAAACGTGGTCTTTATTTGGCCTTGTGGTGGCTCTCGGTCTTCTTGGGCAGCAGCACGGCCTGGATGTTGGGCAGCACGCCGCCCTGCGCGATGGTCACCTTGCCCAGCAGCTTGTTGAGCTCCTCGTCGTTGCGGATGGCCAGCTGCAGGTGGCGCGGGATGATGCGCGTCTTCTTGTTGTCGCGGGCCGCGTTGCCCGCCAGCTCCAGGATCTCGGCCGTCAGGTACTCCAGCACGGCCGCCAGGTACACGGGCGCGCCCGCCCCGACGCGCTCGGCGTAGTTGCCCTTGCGGAGCAGCCGGTGCACGCGGCCCACGGGGAACTGCAGCCCGGCCCGCGAGGAGCGAGACTTGGCCTTGGCGCGCGCCTTGCCGCCCTGCTTCCCGCGGCCGGACATTCTGGCTACAAACTTCACTGTAAGTGGCTGCAAAAGTGAAAGCGCGCGGGCGGCACTTTTTATAAACGTTTGTGGCGCGAAGAAGCAGCTGTGTCATTGGTTCAGGTTTCAGCTTCATCTAAACCAGTGAGCGTGCGAGTTTGGGATTCTGGCGCTCTGATTGGGCAGAGCTAAGTTTTGAGCTTGCGCTCAGGAGCCAACACACACAGGGCTCTGGTTTATCACCTTATTTGCATGCGAGGTTCTATATAAATAGGACACAGCGTGCTCCGCTTTTACTTTCTCCCATCAGCCACTTCCGCTGATCTCCTCACCATGCCCGAGCCCGCCAAGTCCGCGCCCGCCCCGAAGAAGGGCTCCAAGAAGGCGGTGACCAAGGCGCAGAAGAAGGACGGCAAGAAGCGCAAGCGCAGCCGCAAGGAGAGCTACTCGGTGTACGTGTACAAGGTGCTCAAGCAGGTGCACCCCGACACCGGCATCTCGTCCAAGGCCATGGGCATCATGAACTCGTTCGTCAACGACATCTTCGAGCGCATCGCGGGCGAGGCGTCGCGCCTGGCGCATTACAACAAGCGCTCGACCATCACGTCCCGCGAGATCCAGACGGCCGTGCGCCTGCTGCTGCCCGGCGAGCTGGCCAAGCACGCCGTGTCCGAGGGCACCAAGGCCGTCACCAAGTACACCAGCTCCAAGTAGGCGCGAGCGAGCGGCCCGACTCCTGACCCAAAGGCTCTTTTCAGAGCCACTCAGTCTTCTGAAAAGAACTGTGACTCGCTCTTATACCGGGTAAGTGTTATTCGCGGTAAAGCAGTTGGCGGGTTTTCTTCCCGCGGTCTAGTTGTAAACTTTCACTGCGTTGCAGCGCATGCTGAGGCCACCTCTACCTTTTGAGATTGGTTTATGTCAAGTATTCGGTTCTTAGACAAGTGCAGTAAAGAAAAGCAAAATGCTGATCGTAAAACAATCCAATCACACTTAACCATGTTAACCGCTAAAGGCTTCTGTGCAAAGTTTGAATGCCCCATTCATGCAGTGTGTGCCTTGATAATGTGGCATTTCGCACCCACTGAAGATTCCAGCTGTCTTATTTCCCTTTGGCGGGTGGACGGCGCTAGTACTCTTCCCCTGTGCGCTGGTTTCCTAAGTATTAAGTTAGAAAGCCAAAAGGGGAAAAGTGAGATACCTCACGCATCCGTCAGGTCAAAGTGGGCAGCAGTAACAGCCAATCCAGATGTACGGGAAGTTTGGAAGGAACGACACCCTGTGCAATTCTATTATTGCTTTAGTACGATTCAGGGTTCATTGCAGAATTGGGGGCCTTGAGGCTTTGTGAAAGGAACCGCCATTTTACTCACTTTCTCATTTCTCTGAGTGAAATTACTCTTCCTGTCAAATCAAATCCATGTTTTTTCTCTGCGTCGCTTGCATGTACTCTTTCTCTACTAATTGGAAGAAAATTTTAAAGATTGGAAAGTAGAGCGGAAAAAAAAAAGTACAAGGGGAGCAGTGGGCCATTCCCTGCCCCCAACCCAGGATGTCGAAATCCACCTCTCCATTGTAATCCCCTGGGGACAGCATAGGTATTTAAAACGTTTGGTCTTTTCCCAGGATCCTCATGGAATGACTTCCACACTGAATGTATTTGCTGAAGGGTTCTGACAATGCCCTGTATGCAATTCCGGGCCCCCTGGTGATTCAGTTCACTCCCAGGTGTTTACGTGAGAGTATTCTGCACACTTGGCAGTGAGATCTGTGAGAACTGAGCAATGCTATTTTGAATAGCAAAATACTAGAAGCAACCACATGTTAATGGCCAATATGTCTATTGGGGTGCATTCACACAGTGGGATAGCATATCGCACAGAAAAGGATTGAAATACACAGCACTCCAATGAACTTTAGAAACATAAATCTCAGAAGGTTGATATATATGTGGTACCTTTTTATAAAGCTTGAAAATAAAGCCAAATTTCTCTTTTTTAAAAAATTTATTTTATTGATTCTTCACAGAGAGGAAGGGAAAGAGTCAGAAACACCGATCCCCTGCCTCCTGCACACTCCCCACTGGGAATGTGCCCACAACCAAGGTACATGTCCTTGACTGGAATCGAACCTGGGACCCTTGAGTTTGCAGGCTGACGCTCTATCCACTGAGCCAAACCGGTTAGGAAAAGACCAAATTTCTCTTGAAGCACATGTGTGTGATTTAAAAAAAATTTTTTTAAAGAATTTTAAGAGGTAGTTTCATAAGTAAATGTTTTTAAATAGCAGGCAGTGCCTACCTCTGATCCACGCAGGGCAAGGGAATGAATGAGGAAAAGCTCTGAGGTAGAAATAGAAGTTGTATAAAACAAGTTCCAAGAATCATCTGTGTAATCATAAGGAAATCCTGTGAGGACCCCACGCCTACTGGTACATCTCTCGACTGTATGACTTTCTCTTCGAGAGTGTAGAAGAAAAAGACCGACAGAGGCCACTGGAAGAACATGTAGATTCGGAAAACGCAAGATTTTAGCTCAGTCAGCAGCCCATCTTCAGCTGTTAACTCAGCTTCTCATAGAACCTATGACAGCCCTCTGCAGGCCCATGCATGTGTTTGTACTCATGTGTGTATTTAGTCTATACTGTTATGTACTTTTGTAACTACAGTGGGGCCTTGACTTTTGAGATACCAGCTGTCTCTCGGCTGATTTTTTGCATTGAGTTGACAAAGTAATTTGAGTTAACGAGCTAGTTAACGAGCTCAGTCTCGGAATGAATTAAACTCTTAAGTCAAGGCCCCACTGTATATGTGTGTCTACCCTTCCCTCAATTCTGTTATAAGAGAAATCACACTTTTAAAAAAAAGTATCTTCTCTCCTTCCACATCGCAAGATATTTGTGGCTAGTAAGTTCCTCATACATTTGGGGTTTTTAAATCACTACTTTTCAAAGCACAGGTGCCTTTGATTCAGCCATTAGTGCACAGATGCAGAAAATAAACAGCCAATTCTGATATTGTCTTGTCTTGTAGAATGAGGGAATCCAAAGATAATATCCAGGAGAGAAAATGGGAACAGAATTTAGAGGCATTAAGATAGCTAAACACTTATGTCCCGGGCCTGGAGAATGTGAATATGTTAGAGTCGCCAAAGGAAGAACGCACGAGGCCAAAGTGGTAAGGGCTGATAAATGGATTAGGTCATATGGATACCAGATGGGCTGAGTCACAAAATGGTGCCAGCACCCAGGGATGGAGAGTCAGAGGTTTTAAAGGACTCTAGGCGGCTTTCTCTGGGCGGAAAACTGTCTGGGAGGATCTGGATCCTAGGAAGGTCTGGAGGGGAAGGATAACGGTCTTAGCAAGTGGAATGTGGTCTAAGCGAAAGGGAACGTCGGTTGTGAAGTGTCCTAAAGGTCAGTTCGCAGGGGAGGGAGTATCGATTCAATTATTTGATCAGACCTAACGTATAAATGTGTGTTTTGTGTCAGGGACTGCCTGAGTGACCTGGAATTGTCAGCAGAGAAGACGATGTCTAGAAGAATATGGAGGACGGTGGCTAAAGTCAGCAGGAAGGAGATGAACATGCAGAGGGCATTTTGGCCCATCTAGACAAGGTTCACACAGCGGGGCCCTCACACGCCAGCATTTATGTCACTTTATTGGTTTTCATTGGAATTTATAGCTGGTAGCTCCAATAATTCACATGATTTGCTCCAAATAATTTTTGTCAATATTTTTTACCTAAAGAATAATTTCTAGAACAGAGAGAAAGAGATTGAAGCATAGAAACAGATGAGAAAAATCTGATTCTAAAGGACAGTTTTTCCTGAGTTTTATCACCTGAGTAGACTGATGCCTGCTAGCTGGGTGTCGTGGATACTTCAATGAGCCTGTGATTCTTTCTTTTTCTTTAATCTTCACTCAAGGATATGTTTATTGATTTTTTTTTTTTTGAGAGAGAGAGAGAGAGAGAAAGGGAGGGAGGGAGGAAGAGAGAGAAACAACACTCCGAAAGAGCCACCCAGCCAGCCAGGGTGAGCCTGTGATTGCTGGAAGCCGGTCCACCCTTGCTGCTTGACACAGTCGCTGCAGGGAAGAAACATCTGCACAGCATATGTTTCAAGGAACCTGGCGTATATGGCATATGTTTGTTCCCCCTCTTAGTGCTATGTGTTTTAACCAGGACCACCTCCCTGAGAAAGGTTGTTTCCCCAGGTGGGGATTTTTCCCTTGTTTTAGGGATTAACAGGACTAAGGAAGGGAATAAATCAGTAAAACCCCTTAACTAAGTGCCAGGTGGGTAGTTTATCACCTTAACTATGAACAGTCACGCTTAAGCTACATAATCTTTACTTAGGATAATCTCCTTCAGTTACTTCCTTGTAGTTTAACAGAATAGTAGAGAAGTGACCTTGGAGTGGAGATAACACCTTTGGAATAGAATGGATAGGATTAAAATCAACCGAACCAGATGGAGATGGGATTTTTGGCAAAGGTCAGATAAGAAACTATGGACATGAAACAAGGAGCTGTAGGAGGTCAAGGGAGGACCCAGAACATACCATGATGTGATTATAGAGGCATGCTTATAGGATCAAATGGTGTAAATACAGATGTAATGAGAGAATAAAGAGAACCTGGCTATGCTGATCATCTGAACGCTGTCTCTGTGTCATTCCTTCTTCGCCGACTCCGTCCACACCTTTGGGAACCCCTGGACCTGCTGGGGCTAGACCCCAACATGTGATTCTTCAGCAAAATGGAGACAATAACAAGGCCCCAGTTTTTTTAGGACTTTATAAGACGGCGTACACTGCGGACGAAAGGGGCCACTGCTAGCCTGACCCGCTCAGGGGAGGCCTGTGTGGTGGCCTTGCAAACTCGAGAGACCTAAAGTCACCACAAAGGGTGGTCTGAAGTGAAAACGTTCTAACTAAAAGCAGGTTATGGCAGGTGGTCCTAGGCTAGATTCTTCCCTGACAAGAGTCTGTCTTTACCATAACTAAGCCTGTCTGTTGTCCTTTCATCTAACGTCCTTTTTTCTGAACCCCTCAGGGCACAACCAATGCCCCAGGGCACCAGGATGACCACAGGTTCCTTAATTGTTATTGTTATGATGTTAATTTTGTAAAAGAATCCCAGAGGTTTTCCAGCATTGCTTTCTGCACCTTCCTAATCTATCACCAGTGAATTTTATGATCCCATTTATATTTCCTCCTTTGATTGTAATGTATAAAAATGGGTGAAAAACCACCATTTTCCAGAGCATTGTCTCAATGCGGTGAGATTCTATTTCCTGGCAATTGTTGACAGTTTGGCTCAAAGAAACACAAATTTTTTTTACAGGTTTGAATGTTTCCTTACAGTAACAACACTGATTCCAAGCATGTTCTTGATTCCTGGATAAGGTACACATAGAAAAGTTACCATGAAAAATGTATCACATAGATTTTTTTTCTTTCAACAGATTAAGTAATGATTTAAAAGTTTGAGAAATAGCCCTGGCTGGTTTGGCTCAGTGGATAGAGTGTTGGCCTGTGGACTGAAGGGTCCCAGGTTTGAATCTGGTCAAGGGCACATGCTTGGTTTGGGGCTCAATCCCCAGGGTGTACAGGAGGCAGCCAATCAATGACACTCTCTCATCATTGATGTCTCCATTTCTTTCTCCCTTCTTCTATGAAGTCAATAAAAGTGTATTTTTTTTTTTAAGTTTGAGAAATAAAAGTATCACTATAAATGTTTTACCACAATGTGAACTTCTTGAGTTATATATTTTTATATTTCCTGAGTTAGGCATATAATAGTGGTTCAGTTTAATACATTAATTAAACTAACGTTTTCCTAGAACTGTACAAAGTGCCATGGGGAGCCCAGGAAATTATGGTAAATAGTATGTGAACTTTGGTGGTTAAAATATTGAAATTGAGAATCAAATATCATTCTCTCTTCTCTGCTCCTTCCATCTTTCTGATGGACTAACTGGTAAAGGGTCAGCTGGGCAACCCACTGGCATTTGCTGATCCCACCCACCCTGCCCTCTTTCACTTCATGGCCCAGAGCGTGTCTCGAGCTCCGTGTCTCCACAGTAAACAGCATGTACCTGGAACTGAATGACCCAAAGTGGTGATGGAAGTAAAGAAAAAATACTCTTCCTTTGTGGTTTTCTTTTCTGTTCATGGTCAGAGGTAGGGTAGTGATGTAAAGTTGTCTTTTGAAATACTGTTCTATAAAGAGGATATTTAAAGAAAAAAACGTAAGTAAATAATAGTTTAGATTATATCCAGATACAGAAAAAAAAAATATTGTGAAACTGGAACTCAAATTACTGAATTTTGAACTATCTTACCTAGTAATAGACAAACATGTAAATTGACCGTCCTTCTGCTATGCTCACCAGCCAATCTGGAGAGTATGCAAATTAACCCAACAAAGATGGCGGTTAATTTGCATATGTAGGCAAGAAGCAGCAGAGCGAAGACGGAAGGCTCCGGCCGGAGTGAAGGCCTGGGTCCCGGGTGCTGGAGGAAAACTGGTGCTGGCAGCCAGGGGAAGGGAAGGCCTATTGCACGAATCTCTTCGTGCAACGCGCCTCTAGTACTTAATAAAATAACATACCATAAATGACAGAATAATACTATTATATTTTGATATAAATTACATATCTATGTCTGTTATGTACATATGTAATGACATATATACAATAGATTTTGCATAGTTAATATTAAATAGAGTTCATTACAATAACCTTAATTTAATATTAACTGCTGTAAGAATTTGGAGGTAGTAAATGTTGTTCTGGAATGTGACAAACTGGGAAAGTTTCTGGAAAGACATATGTTAGGGTTGCCAAAGGAGGAACACACGAAGCTGAAAGTGGTAAGAATTATAAATTTACTAGTGGCCTGGTGCACGAATTTCATACACATTAAAAGGGAATTCATTAGAGGAAATATTTTAATATTGCTATTTGCCCTTTCTCTATAATAGAAGTGTCAGAGATGAAAGAAAATTAGTAAAATATATATGAAAATCTTCCTCCTGTCAGAATCTGGGGCGCACCACAGGACCCAGAGTCAAGTCCCATCCACCTGCGTGCACCTCGAAATTGTGTGAGATCCAGACCCAGGCAGCCCCCCCCCCATCAACCCCCACCAGGCAGGGGCGCAGCCTCAGGTCCCCCATCAAGCCCCACTGGCCGGGGGGCACAGCCTGAGGTCCCCTGCCCTGGCCCAGCACCATGCAGCCTCAGGTCCCTGCTGATCGCTCGTTAAGGCTCATTACGGGAACCCCGCCTCCACTGTGGGTGCAGCCATCTTGTGACGGTGTGGTGGAGTGAGGGTCAATTTGCATATTACCTCTTTATTATATAGGATTAGGTCATCTGGATACCAGGATGGGCCGAGCCCCCAATGTGCCAGCACCCAAAGACAGCATCAGAGGTTTTAAAGACTCTGGCGGGCTTTTCTGGGTACAGAATGTCTGTGTAGGTCTGGATCCTTGGAAGGTCTGGAGGGGAGAGATAATAGTCTTAGCAAGTGGAATGTGGTCTAAGCAAAAGGGGATATCTGTAGTGAAGTGGCCTAAGGATCAGTTCCCAGGGGAGGGGTATTGACTCAATTATTTCACCAGACCTAACATTAGTGAGAAGGTCAGAGTCCTGCACCTGGTGCAGAACTAACCTGTAGTGCCAGGTGAGCGAGCAGGTGAGCAACCAGGTGAGCGAGCAGGTGAAGAAGGCCCACACTCCCTGGTTTGCTCAGAGCAAAGGGTGCCTGGCAGGTGCAGTGCAGGACTCGGTGCCAAGCACTTGTTACAGGGTCACAATGACATTGTGTGGCGTTGAGAGAGCATCACCAAGTCTGCTCTGCATGAAGCAGGAGGGTGACAAGATTGAACTGGGCATTTTCCAGGTGTGTTTATGAGCAGAGATCCCACTGCTAGGACTATGTCCTAAGAAACCTGAAACCCTCATCAGAAAGGATAGAAGCAGCCCTATGTTCATAGCGGCACAATTTACAACAGTTAAGACTTGGAAACAGCCTAAGTGCCCATCATCAGATGAATGGATAAAAAAATATGGCACATGTACACAATGGAATACTACACAGCTGTGAAAAAGAAAACCATTACCATCCACAACAGCATGAATGGACGTGAAGGGTATTATGCTGAGCAAAATAAGGCAGAGAAAGATAAGTATCACATGATCCCACTCATATGTGGAATCGAATGAACCTAATAAACTGATGAACAAAATAGAACCGGAGACATAGAAGCATGAACAGACTGTTGAACCTCAGAGGGAAGGCAAGGGAGGGTGGGTGGGAAGACCTCAACCAATGAACTTGCATGCATATATGCATAACCCTTGGGGGGACGGGGACGGGAGCGGCTGGAAGAGGTTCATAGGAGAAAAGGGGGACCTATGTAATACTTTCAACAATAGAAATTAAAAGAAAAAAAGAAAAGGATGGTTACAGACTCCATCCCTCAGGTTTCCCTGAAACCGTTCTCCACATCCCTTGTGTCTGGAAGCAGAAGTCACAGGACGATTGTTGGTGACAACCTGAGCTTAGGTGTCAGTGGACCTGAGACTCAAAGGGACAGAATCGCAAACAAGAGATCCCTGTTTGCCTTGGGGGCGGGGGGGGGGGGGGGGGGGGCCTAAAAAAAGCCCCCTTCACGGGCCCCCC
>NW_005871776.1:131889-163918 GCF_000147115.1 Myotis lucifugus | reverse complement strand
GCTCCTTCACTGGTCCCACTGGAATGGAACCCAGGGCCTTCTGCGTGTAAAGCAGATGTGCCAACCGCTGCGCTCACTACGGAACCACACGCTCACGGTGTTTGAGTCAATACAGCAGGAAATGTTTATAATTATTTGATTCAAAGATAAATGTGGCAGGTGCTTGGGGGTTTCCTGGTGCTAAATCCCATTCCCCGTGCACCTCATTCACTGGTAAGTTTGAAATATCCTCCAATAGAATCATTGTGAACACACAAGAAAAAATTCACTAAAACCACATTATTGACCCAATGAGCACTTCTACGTCCTTCGCTCATTCCAGGATTATGTAAGGCTGCCCTTGCTCTTCTTGCCATCAATCGTCTGCGCCTTGGTCACTGCCTTCTCTTGAATCCCTTTTTCGGGGACAGCACCGACAGTGGTTCTCAACCTTCTGGCCCTTTAAATACAGTTCCTCATGTCGTGACCCAACCATAAAATTATTTTCGTTGCTACTTCATAACTGTAATGTGGGTACTGTTATGAATCGTAATGTAAATATCTGATATGCAGGATGGTCTTAGGCGTCCCCTGTGAAAGGGTCGTTCCACCGCCAAAGGGGTAGCGACCCTCAGGTTGAGAACCGCTGGTAGCTCAGCGGACACGGTGGGCTAGAGGAGAGCGGAGCGCGCTGCGTCCTATTTATAGAGAACCTCGCATGCAAATAAGGTGATAAACCAGAGCCCTGTGTGTGTTGGCTCCCGAGAGCAAGCTCACAACTTAGCTCTGCCCAATCAGAGCGCCAGAATCCCAAACTCGCACGCTCACTGGTTTAGATGAAGCTGAAACCTGAACCAATGACACAGCTGCCTCTTCGCGCCACAAACGTTTATAAAAAGTGCCGCCCGCGCGCTTTCACTTTTGCAGCCACTTGCAGTGAAGTTTGCAGCCAGAATGTCCGGCCGCGGGAAGCAGGGCGGCAAGGCGCGCGCCAAGGCCAAGACGCGGTCCTCGCGGGCCGGGCTGCAGTTCCCCGTGGGCCGCGTGCACCGGCTGCTCCGCAAGGGCAACTACGCCGAGCGCGTCGGGGCGGGCGCGCCCGTGTACCTGGCGGCCGTGCTGGAGTACCTGACGGCCGAGATCCTGGAGCTGGCGGGCAACGCGGCCCGCGACAACAAGAAGACGCGCATCATCCCGCGCCACCTGCAGCTGGCCATCCGCAACGACGAGGAGCTCAACAAGCTGCTGGGCAAGGTGACCATCGCGCAGGGCGGCGTGCTGCCCAACATCCAGGCCGTGCTGCTGCCCAAGAAGACCGAGAGCCACCACAAGGCCAAGGGCAAGTGATTGGACGGGCATCGCAGCTTCCGGAAACGCTTTCAAACCCAAAGGCTCTTTTCAGAGCCACCCACACTTTTTCACTGAAGAGCTTGCTTGTGCTGTGTTGTAGCTGAAGGTATGTGAAATGTCAATAGCGGCCAGATCGTGGGATCTGGGTTAAGATTTATTTATATATACGGAAAAAATGAAATACAGTCGGAGGGATGGGCAGGGGAAACAATGCCGGAAGGAAATTGTAACCCATTCATAACCGTGTGCAGTTACAGTGCAGGAGGAGTTCCAGGCCTAAGGAGTGCAGTGCCCAGCTGTTTCTCGAGGCCTCTGGGTGGCTCTGAAAAGAGCCTTTGGGTTTGGTGGCCTCTCAGGAGGCAAACATCCTACTTCTTTTTCGGAGCCGCCTTCTTGGTCTTTGCAGACTTGGGTTTGGCGGTCTTGGGTTTGGCAGGTTTGGCCTTGGGCGCCTTGGGCTTCACAGGCTTGGGCTTGGCGGGGCTCTTGGAGGCTTTCTTGGGCTTGGCGGCGGGCTTGGGCTTCTTGGGGCTCTTGGCCGCCTTCTTGGCGCCGGTGGCCGCAGGTTTCTTCGGCTTCTTGGGGGTCTTCTTCCCGGACTTCTTGGCGGCTGTGGCTTTCCTGGGCTTCTTGGGGGTGGAGCCCGCGGGCTTCCTGGGCTTGGCCGCGCCCGCCTTCTTGGCCTTGGGCTTGGCGTCCCCGGAGGCCGCCTTCTTGTTGAGCTTGAAAGAGCCCGAGGCGCCGGTGCCCTTGGTCTGCACCAGGGTGCCCTTGCTCACCAGGCTCTTGAGGCCCAGCTTGATGCGGCTGTTGTTCTTGTCCACGTCGTAGCCCGCGGCCGCCAGCGCCTTCTTGAGCGCGGCCAGCGAGAGCCCGTTGCGCTCCTTGGAGGCGGCGACCGCCTTGGTGATGAGCTCGGACACGGGCGGCCCGGACGCCTTGCGCTTGGCGGTCTCGCCTGCTGACATCTTGCCGCCTTCTTCTTGGCGGGGGACTTCTCCACCGGCGGCCGGGGCGGCGGCCTCGCGGGAGCGGTTTCCGACATGGCGCTGAGCGTCGCTGGGAGAGCAGACAAGATTCAAAACCAAAGCGGGAGGTTGGAGCCGGCCGCTCGGGCCCGGACTTATATAAGCCGGTGCTGGGCTGTGATTGGTGGGGCGCCCGATCCACCGCCCCCGGGCGGCCGCCTTTAACGGTTGGATTTACAAACTGTTTCTTAATCCCAAAATTCTGGTTAAATGTTCAAAACTGGGATACAGAATGTGACGCTTTGAAGCTCCAAGGGCGGAAAGCAGTCTCCCGGCCCGATCCTCGTGTTTTTATGCTTCACGTACAAGGATGAAGATATTTTTTAAAATCGCCACCATTTTGCATAGGAGTCCACCTGGTTTAGAGTATCGCGCTACTTGGTTGCATGTGGCAACAAATTTCTACTAAGTAACAAGGGAGCCTTTTTTAAAAGCTTTGTCCCTCAGTTTGGCCTTTGATTTTTACAAGAGGAAAGACGCTAGGTGCCTTGGTCTGGATAGAAACTTTGTTTCTAACTGTAGCAAGGAACACAGGTCTCGGGGCACCTGGTCACCAGGTAGCCCTGACTCTGAAACCCGATTCTGCGTCCTGGGAGTTGCCATGAGCCTACGTCTTTAGAGGCAGGAATTTTGCAACTTGGAAAAGTTCAGTTGCACCAGGAAAAAGATAAATTACTTTGGCTTCAGAATCAAAAGACATAGATTCAAATTCAAACTTGAATTTGGTATGTTTTTGATTGAGATGTGTTCTTTCTTTAGTCCCTACCCAAATCTATTAAAATAATGATTAAAAAAATGTTTAGTCCAGATAATGTTTTAGAAAAAAACTCTGGAACTTGCCAAAAAAAATTTATTCAAGGGCTTCAATCGTTTCAAAAGCACAAATGAGACTTTGCCATGTTCAAGGTGCTTTCTCAATGCTCTCAAACTCCTGTCCAAATTGCACCTCTTCTGTTAGCAGACAGGAGACATCCATGTGGATATTATTGTGTTTAAGCAAACATAGACCTGTATTTTATAAAAGTAATTGGCAACTGACTATGAGAAAGGTGGGCTGGGGATTTCCTAAACTCAGAAGAATTCAGGAAAACATTACCACCCACGGGAACTGAGGCAAGGACCAGGAGGTGGGCATGGAGGGTGGAGAAGTTTGCTGTTTACTTGGAGGCATGTAGGATGGGGAATGACCCGGATGATAAGGGAGATGGAATGATGACTGTGACCTCTAACACAATAAAGAGTAGATAGTGTTCCCTGTGCAACACTGTAGCAAAATAGCCAGCACACTTCCTTCAGCATCCCTGGAGGTGGAACTATATGGCCACCGATGGCCATGTCCGGCCAGTGTCCTGTTTTTGTAAGGCCCTCAAGCTAAAAGTGGTGTTTGGATTTTTATATTAGAAAAAAATGTGTGACAGTGACCACATTTGGCCACCAAAATCTAAAATGTTTACTCTCTGGCCCTTTTGTTGTGTTTTGAACTCATCCATATAGACATGGATCAGGGAATATAGTTGCAAGCCTGCCTCTTTCAGAACAATGGGAATTTTTAAAAAATCTTAACAAGAAAATGTTCTAGCCAAACACTTTTCACTGTTTTGATCACAAAACTTTTAGATCTGTGGCAGGGGTGTGTGTGTGTGTAACAGCCTCTATGCTTCAGGGGCAGGAGGGAGGGCAGGAGAGAGGTGTAACAAGAACAGCTAAAGTACAATGAACATTTACTAAGTGCCAGGAGCTAATCTAAGGATGCTCTACAGATTTTCATTCATTTCCCACATTTTATAACTACACAGGCTGAGAGAGAGAGAGAGAGAGAGAGAGAGAGAGAGAGAGAGGAGAATGGGTAATTTGTCAAAGGTTGTATATCTAATCATTGGTGGCTCTGAGGTTTGAACATAGACCACCTGGTTCTATTATGATGGGGAAATCTGAGAAGGTGTGGAGAGAGGACAATCTCTGAAGCTCAGAACAGGCAGCACCAGGTGTCCCTACACCTGACAGCTTCTAGGAGCTCCAAGCTCTGCAGGAAGGGGCTTTGGCCCCATGGGTCAGGATGGTTTCTGAAGCATTCAGAGACTCTTCCAGTTTCCAAGAAGCTGATAGTTGGGATGTAAGGTGCTCTGGAAGGGCAAATACAAGTCCAAAAACAGGAAGGGAAGGCCCCCATGCTGCCCTGGCTGCCCCTACTGAAGACACTGGAGAACAATTGCTTCCATATAACCTACCACCTCCTGGGGGGAAGACGCCCACCCCACAAGGCAAGCAGCAAAATGAGGAAAAGATAGACATATCTGAAGAGCATACTGGAGACTTTAAAAAGCCTGAAAATTGTATGAAATAAAGAGCCGAGTTCTGTTAAAAAAAAACAACACAAACCAGAAAATCATGAGTGCATACAAGAAAGAGCTTTAAAAATTCCACCTCAGATATAGCCTAGTGTGACCCTATCTAAAAAAAAAAAAAAAAATCATAGACAAGGACATATTTAAAACACTTAGCAAAGGCCTAGAAAAGTGTCAGCCGTCTTGCGAATTCATTTTACAAAGGACAGCCTACAGCCTGCAGGCCATCAGCCCACTGGTCACATACACAAAGCTCAACATGACATTGAAACAAAAACCAGCAATATTTAGAACAGTTGGGGCAATACTAGTTACTTCCTTAAGACAGGGAAGCAAAAGGGACCAATCTCTGAAGGACAAGGGACAAAAATGTTTGAAAAACTTAAAAGCGCATCAAAATTAGAAAAACCACAGCAAGCTGAACTGAACTTCTATACGTTTCTTACAGCCAAGTTATAACATGGCTGAGCTTTTGCAAAAAGTGCTTTTCCACAAAATGCTTCTCACTGCTGAGATGGAGCAGGTATGTGCCAGACACGGAAACGAGGCTGGGGTTGGGTTTACGGGGCGCTGCCGGCTGGACGCCAGGGCATCCTTCGCGTGCATTACGCGTGTCACACGGGAAATGCGCTCAGAAACCCTTCCCACAGGGAACTTTTCCACAGGCTGCCAGGCAGTCTCTAGGCGCAACAGCTCTTCACTGATGAGAGTTGGGGGGCTCTGAAAAGAGCCTTTGGGTTTCGGCGCGAGTGGGCAGGACGGAGCTCACGCCCGCTCCCCGCGGATGCGGCGCGCCAGCTGGATGTCCTTGGGCATGATGGTGACGCGCTTGGCGTGGATGGCGCACAGGTTGGTGTCCTCGAACAGCCCCACCAGGTAGGCCTCGCACGCCTCCTGCAGCGCCATGACGGCCGAGCTCTGGAAGCGCAGGTCGGTCTTGAAGTCCTGCGCGATCTCGCGCACCAGGCGCTGGAAGGGCAGCTTGCGGATCAGCAGCTCCGTGGACTTCTGGTAGCGGCGGATCTCGCGCAGGGCCACGGTGCCGGGCCGGTAGCGGTGCGGCTTCTTCACGCCGCCCGTGGCGGGCGCGCTCTTGCGGGCGGCCTTGGTGGCCAGCTGCTTGCGGGGCGCCTTCCCGCCCGTGGACTTGCGCGCCGTCTGCTTGGTGCGAGCCATGACTGAGGACCTCACTAGTGAAGGAGGACCAGCCGCCCTGTATTTATAGCGACTCTCGCGCTCCGATTGGATGGCACCTGCTCCTCCCATTGCCTCCCCGCGGGTTTAGTTCTTAGTTTAGGAAACTTTCCCGCCTGTTCGCTGTCTGTGATGATGTAAAAGAAAATATCTTAGTGACCTTTTAAAAGCCTCTAGGATGCATTAAAAATTCCTAAGAAAATGTGGTCTTGAGAATCTGAAAGCTCCTTGTACTGGTTTAAATAAAAGATGTCCTAATGGGATTCTTGTCAAAACTGAGCAGGAAAGAGAAATCATTTAAACGGGGGAACTGTGCTTTCAACTTCTCATCACTGTGTCGCCCGTCTTCAACCTGAGCGGGCTTAGTGGTCGCTCCAAGAGCTTGAGAACACAAGGGCCGGCCAGCTTTTCTGTAAAGGTGGTGATATTTACCGTCCTGACACTAGCTTTCACTGAGGTATCAGGACCGGCGGTGTGGGTTTGAGTCACCCGAGACTGCCACAGCCTCGGGGATGGGCACGCTGGGCATGGGGAGGGGCAGGGGTACCCAAATGCACTTAAACTGTTTGGGGCAAGTTACACCATCCAAGTCCCTCAGCGGTTAATAATGCGGATTGCACCTTTACCAGTTAAAAATGCAAATACACCTTTACCGGTTAATAATGCAGATTTTGTAATCAAAGAGAACACGATCATTTCAAGAGAAACATCAAAAGTGCTTTGTTCAATGTAATATCCATCACTAGCTCCACATTTCCCCCACCTTTAGGTAATTTGTGGAGACAGTCCCAATAGAACTTTTCTTGTTTTGAGGCAACCCATGCAGAGACCCAATTGTCCACTTCTTCGTATGTGTTGAAGTGCTGCTCAGGAAGTGCGTGTGCCGTCGCTCGGAACAAGTGGTCATCTGAAGGAGTGAGGTCTGGTGAATACGGCGGGTGGGTTCATACTTCCCAGGCAAGATCTTTTAAGGTGTCTTTAACTGGTTTTGAAGTGTGTGATGGTGCGTCATCATGAAGCAAAATTACTTTGCCATGTCTTCTGGCCCATTCTGGTGGTTTTACGATCAAAGCGTGGTTCAAATTGATTATTTATTGTCAGTAGCAATCAGTATTAACGGTTTCACATGCTTTTATTTTTTTTTTAATATATTTTATTGATTTTTTACAGAGAGGAAGGGAGAGAGATAGAGAGTTAGAAACATCGATGAGAGAGAAACATCGATCAGCTGCCTCCTGCACATCTCCTACTGGGGATGTGCCCGCAACCCAGGTACATGCCCTTGACCGGAATCGAACCTGGGACCCTTCAGTCCACAGGCCGACGCTCCATCCACTGAGCCAAACCGGTTTCGGCTTCACCTGCTTTTAGAAGCTCATAATACACTACACCTTCCTGATCCCACCAAACGCAGAGCATTGTCTTCTTTCCAAACCGATTTGGCCTTGCAGTGGATGTTGATGGTTGACCTGGGTCAACCCATGATATTGTGCATTTGGGATTCTCAACATAAATCCACTTTTCATCACCATTCACAATTCGATGCAAAAAAAGTCTTTCTTTTGTGCGGTTGAAGCAATATTTTACTGATGACTTTTCGGTTTTCCATTTGTCTTCAGTTGATGTGGCAGCCACTTTCCTTCCTTTAAAATCTTTCCCATTGCTTGTAAACGATCGAAAATTGTTTGCTGAGCAACATTTAATCTTCTTGCAAGTTGTTTTTGAGTTTGACACGCATCTTCATCCAATAATGCTTGTAATTGTTGGTCTTCAAACTTTTCGGTTGACCTGGATGTTCTTTGCCTTTCACATCAAAATCATCACTTTTAAAGCGTTTAAACCAGCATTCACAAGTATCTTGAGATGGAGCATGTTCATCATAAGCTTACTCAAGTATAGGATAACTGTAAGCAGCACTTTTCTTCAAAATAAATGAATTAAAACTTCCTGCCAATGCTCTTTTTTGGCACAAAATTCAACATTTTTAAGGGTAAAAATATCTATGATGTTTACACCTTCAGAAAATTTGACATATGAAGTTTTGAAGCTTGTTGTCAATTCAACAAAATAGCATGCATATCAAATCGCATATATATATCAACATATGTGTAACTGCATCTAGTGAAAAAACCCGCATTATTAACCGGTACACCTACAGCTCTTAAGCAGATTTCTGGGGTGTCCCGAAGAAGGGCCTTTCATGAAAGGCCCCTCCAAATCGTCATGAATCGGCGATTTGGAGAACGCCCGCACCGGAGTGCCCCCGAGGCGCAGACCGCGCCCCTAGCGGGGCCTGTGGCCTCGGGAGGGGGCCCCTCCTTCTCAGGTGCAGAGCGAGGCCTCGGGGCTCAGAGAGGGTTGGGCCCCGCGTTACTACACAGCCCGACGCCTGGAGCCAGGGCGGAGGGCGGGGCGGGGAGACCAGCTCTACCGATCGTTTCAGAAATTCGCGCAGGAAAGACGTTAGAAACTAACCACCAGCATTTTCTTAGCAATGTCCTTTTTCTTGCTTTAAGGTTTGTTTTTTGTGACTTTTGCTTTCACACTAATGTCTGCGTCCACGGGTTATGCATATAATCCTCTCGTTAATCTCCCTCCCCCCCTCCCCACAGTGAGCAATGTCCCCGTAACCCTCCGGTTCCGTGTGGGCGGCGGCAGCGGCCTGGGAGGCTCCTTTGCACGAACCCGTGGAAGCCTCTTGCCGCCGCCCTGCCCCCGGGATAAGGAACCTAGTGGCCCCCGCGGGGCACCGCGTCCCTGGAAACTGCCTCCTGCCGGGGCTGGGTCCTCTTACTGGGAGGACGGGAGGGGGTACGGGTCTGGGAGCTGTGCCAGCGGTCGGACCCCTTCCGGCCACAAAGGACCACAGCGCGCGCAGCTCTTCCGAGAGGGAGTGGGGGGCCCTGAAAAGGGCCTTTGGGGGGACACGAGGCGGGGGGACGGGCTCAGCCGCCGAAGCCGTAAAGGGTGCGGCCCTGGCGCTTGAGCGCGTAGACCACGTCCATGGCCGTGACCGTCTTGCGCTTGGCGTGCTCCGTGTAGGTGACGGCGTCGCGGATCACGTTCTCCAGGAAGACCTTGAGCACCCCGCGCGTCTCCTCGTAGATGAGCCCGGAGATGCGCTTGACGCCGCCGCGCCGCGCCAGGCGCCGGATGGCGGGCTTGGTGATGCCCTGGATGTTGTCGCGCAGCACCTTGCGGTGGCGCTTGGCGCCGCCCTTGCCCAGGCCCTTCCCGCCTTTGCCGCGACCAGACATGGCTGCAGGTGGAAAGAACACACTCGCAGCTCCCGCGCGGGCTGTGCTTATATACTTCTGCCGCGGACCTGTTTGAGAGCATGCTCCGCCACGCCCCGCGCTCTTTTTCCGGAAAATGAAAAGGGCGGCGCTTCATCAAACCTCCTGGTTTAGAAAAAACCACAGCTGACATCATATGCAAGGATAGAAAGCTGAAAGCTTTTTCTTTAATACCAGTAACAGGACAAGGATGTCCATTTCACCCTTTTTTATTCAACATAGTTTATCAAACAAGAAATAAAAGGCATCCACATTGGAAAGTAAGAAGTAAAATTCATTATTCGCACATGACATAATACTATGTAGAGACCCCTAATGATTCCACCACAAATACTTTTAGAACTAATAAATGAATTCAGTCACGCGTCAGAACTCAGTGAGAATTCAGAAATAAGTTGCATTTTTATACACCAATAACACTATCAGAAAGAAATTAAAACCACAATGAGGTCACCTGACGCCCGCCAGAGTGGATATCATCAATCAATCACCAAAGAGCAAATGTGGGGGAAAGGGAACCCGTGTGCACTGTTAGTGGGATTGCAAATTGGTGCAGCCACTATGGAAAAAGGTATGGAGGTTCCTCAAAAAATTTAAAATAGAGCCAGCATATGACCCAGCAATCCCACTTCTGAGTATTTATACAAAGAAATGCAAACCAATAATTCAAAAAGATATATGCATCCTTTTATGTTCGTCGCAGCACTGTTTACAACTGCCAAATTATTGAACCAACAGAAAAGTCCATCAGGAGACGAGTGGATAAAGACGTGATGTATATATTATCGCTGATCCAATACAAGCTTGTCTTTTGCGACAGATGGATGGACCTAGAGGAAATTATGTTAAGTGAAATAAGTCAGATAGAGAAAGACAAATTCTTCAAAGATAAATGTTTTAAAACCTCATTAAACACTCCTTGCCCTGGCCAGTGTGGCTCAGTGGATAGAGCGTTGGCCTGTGAACTGAAAGGTCTCAGGTTCAATTCCGGTCAAGGGCACACACTCGGGTTGTGGCCTCCATCCCCAGTGAGGGGTTTGCAGGAGGCAGCCGATCAATGATTCTCTCTCATCGTGGATGTTTCTCCCTCTGCCTCTTCCTTCCTCTCTGAAATCAATAAAAATATTTTTAAAAAAACAAAACTCCTCAGTCCAACTGCTCTTCTAACAGCTCTGTGCTTGCCCCCTCCCGACGACCATGCCTTTGTCTGGGTCCGGCTTTGCTGTTGTTTTGGGTGGGTTTGTTTGCCTGTTGTTGTCTTTATTTTCTGTCACCTCAGCATCCACGGCCCTCATGACTATGACTGCTGGGTCTGAGCGGCCCTTCTCAAGAGCAGTGCGTGCGTCCTCTTTGTGTGCAAAGTGCTTTCTGTGTCATCCTAACGGAGCCAGTGGCTGCGACAGTAATGGCCCTGATCACAGGGAGCTTCCCGGGGGCTCCTCACTTCTCACCTTTGCTTCTCTATCCTTTGCCTCACCTGCTACACGTCCTGTCCAGCGCTGCCATCATGTGGGGGTGGGGGTGGGGGTGGGGGTGGTGGGGGTGGGGGGGTGCCTTCATCTTGGTTAGAAACACTCATTTTCTAAAGTTGTTTGAGGAAGGTCTGCTTTTTTTCTTGAGAGAGTCGATTAGCAGGCCCTGAGGGGTCTAGAAACACAGTCCCCGAGAATGAGGGAGGACTCCTGTTTGCTGTTTCTGGAAACACGGAGGAAATTTACCAGTGCTCCTCTATCTGGTGAAGGTAACACACTCTGAAAGATCTGTAACTTAATTGCAGTTGTTGGGTGATTCCTTCCACGTCCCGCGTGGAGTAGGGTTCGGTACCTGAAAGAGGAGCCGCACAGCAAATGAGAGAAACAGACACGAGATAATTTTGCAATATTGGAGGACCAGGCGGGCAAGTCCCAAAGGACTTCCTCCCATGCTCAGGCTGCTCCAATCTTTTATTGATCTGGAGTAGCCCTTAAGAAAAGGAAGTTTCAATGACACACAGATCAGCAATTTCCAGGAGTAGACAAAAGTATCTAGTTAGCTTATCAATAGATTTCCGAGTGTAGGCAGAGTAACTGATTAACAATAATCAACAAGGATCTACATAACTATCTAAGGAATTAAGGGAACTAAGGTGGGGATGCTTCAACTATTATGACCTAAATTAACTGAATGGTTCCTAGATTAACTGGGTGGTGCACAGCCCTGACCTTTACTAGGACTTTCAATGGCTACTAGCTTTTGGGGGGGTTTCTGTCTAAACTCAGCTAGTGAAGACAATGAATGGACTCCGGCAGCAGTAACAGTGCTTTGCTCTGGAAATGATATTAACATTCACATCTATGTTTCTCAGAGGTGTGCTTCTCTCTGTTAAATTAGAGACTCGTTAATTCTCTTCTTCCACCTTTGTGGAAGAGACACAGAGACAGGCTCTGCAGATTTCTTACCCTAAAAAAAGTTTAAGAATTTCATTTTATTTAAATAAAGTATGATTCAGATGCTTTCTTTTTGTCTTTCTCAGTAAATAATAATGCTGATTGACATGAGTTACCCAAAAAATTATTGTTGAATAACTCTGATAAATAACTTTTTTCCTCACACAATAAGAAACATTCTTTTCCAAGAGAAATTTGGCAGACTTTTAATTTCCCCTTTAATCAGATGAAAACATGAGCTATACTGTCCTTTGCAATGTTGAGGGTTGCTTATTGACCCACACTGGTCTGACTGACAATTTTGTAATGTTTAGTACAAGTGGAGTGGATCCTTTTCAATATGGTTATATTTCAACGTCTTAGGCCACATGTTTATTTCCTTGGCACCTGATTTTGTTTTGTTTGTTTGGGTCGAGGCTTTAGAATTGGCTGATAGGTTGTGCTGTGTCTCTTTTACTTTTCTCTTGCTCTGCATTTAACATTATTTGATTTACTAGAGATGAGTCCCTATTTTAATCCTCAGTTATTCTATCCTGAAAACACATACTCATTCATAGGTAAGCGCACACACATAAGCCCTTTGGAGTGGTTTCTACTCCATGAACTTATGCCCTCAGATCTCCCTCCCGTTCTACAGTGTCCAGGTAAGAATCTTAACAATGAGGCATGATCGCATGGAGCGTCCCTTCTTCTTGCTCACACCTGAGAGCCATCACCATCTCTGTTCTCATCCTTACACTTCCTTAAGCTTCTGCTGCCTCCATTGCTAAAATATCAATTAAACAAACTTGGAGACCCAAATCCCACTGTCCCCCAAACTCAGGCCTCATTCTCCCCGCATGTTACCACACCCTTTCCTGAGACTCACTGTACCATGTTCTTGTCTGCTTGTGGCTTTAAACCTGACTTCCAGAGGTACCCCCTCCTTTCTCCTGAAACTCTCTCAGGACCCAGAAGTATCCTCCAGTTTATAAAGCTTTTCATGCCTCGTTTTACATAAAACCTACCATGTTTCTGCAATTTCGTACATATGACCACTGATGGTCTTCATGTTCCCTCTTAAGCTTCTGTTAAAATTCGCTGGTTTTCATGATTGAAATATACCAAATACCTGCAGAAGCTCTGATTTTCTTTCCTGTACCTCCCCTTACTAATATCTTCAGGGCTGGGTGTTGACAGGACAAGAATGAGGGTGAAGGGGAGAGTCCTGGTAAAGGGCTCTCCTGCTGTGTCACCTCCCTGGCTCTAGAATAGGGACAGGGGTGGCGAACATAGTGCCTACACTTCTGTCCTTTGAAATCGGACTCTCTGCTATAGACAAAGTTGGTGTCTCATCAAAATTCCTAGGTTGAAACCTAATCTCTAATGTGCTGATGTTTGCAGGTGGGGCCTTGGGGAGTTGCTTAGGTCATAAACTCAGAGCCCTCTTGACTGGGTTAGAGCCCCTGTCCAAGGACCCCGCCACCCATCACCTCTTCCATCTCAGGGGACGTGTGGAGAAGACGGCTGCGCCTGGACCAGGAAGCGGCTCTCACCAGACAGTAAGTCCGACGGGGCCTTGTTCTTGGACTTGTCAACGCCCAGAACTGTGAGGATTAAATTTCTGCTGTTTAAGCCACAGGGTCTGTGGAATTCTGCCACAGCAGCCTGAACGGAGTCAGCCACTGGTGTTTTGCAAACCGTGTGTAAAAAGTACTCAGATTTAGTACCTTTGGCTTTGGTGTTTATTACAGGTAATTTGGAAGTAAATGGTTGGAGATCATAGCACAGGTGTCCAGGTATGAACTGAGTAACGGTTCAGGTCTTGTCTTTGCCATTTACTTCATTCTTTTCTTCTTTCCTTTCTTTTTTTCTTTCTTCTTTCTTTCTTTCTTTCTTTCTTTCTTTCTTTCTTTCTTCTCTCCTTTTCCTTTTAAAGTACATTTATTAAAGCTGGGGACAGTGAAACAAAGGAGAGGTTTGTAGAAGCAGCAGGGGAGGGCCAAGGTGGTAGTCTGCTTTGGTTCCATAAAGACCTTATAAGAAAGAAGTGAGCCAAGGTGGGACTGCTTTTAACTTACTGGAAAGTAAGAAGAAGAATAGATCTCTGTTCTCTATCTCCCTGACCAGAGGAATGTAAGCTTTTTATTCTCTGCTTAGGGAGGAGAGATAGAAACCATTTGTTCTCAAGCGTCCTCAGGGAAGATAAGTCTTTCAATCCACTAGCTGTAAATTGCTTGGCCTTGCTTATCTCATCTATTTCCCCATTCCACTTGCCCAGGAATTTTCCCACCTTTTTTTAAAAAAATAAATCTTTAATGTTGACAGTATTGATATGTCTCCTCCCCCCCGCCTCCCCGTTTACTTGTTTCTTGACCTTAGAAACGAGTATTTTATTTAGAGTATTTTATTTATTTATTCATTGCCTTAAATTGTCTATACCTTTTTGCTATCACAAACAACAATCTGATAAATATTCTTATGATTCTGTAGGAGAATTTCCTTAGGGCACAGGCCTGGGTACACCCAGTTTTACTAAATTAGACGGTTCTTTAAATGTCTGTGTAGACCACCGTCAGTAAACCACCACATAAAAGTAAGTTTCTGCACCTCACATGCTTGGCAAACCCAACTTCTGATGTTGATAATCTGCTGGGTGTTATGCATTGTTGTTTTAATTTGCATTATCTGATTACAAGTGTCCTTTAAAAATTATTCGTATAATTGCTAGCCACTCGGCTGTGTCCATTTTTAAAATAAGATTTTTTTCCTTCAAAGTGAATAATAAACCACTACACTCAAGGTTTCTAACACAGAACTGTCATTCCTACAAACCCTCTTTTAGGCCACTTAGGCAAGTGAAAACCAGAATAACCCTAATTCAACTTTGTTTTCCTACAGCCATTGGAGGCTGAATCCCATCTTCTCCTTTTCTTCCCAGATTTGTTGAAAGGAACCTGCATGGCCTTATCCTGCAATAGTTGAGGGCCTTTGGAAGAGAAACTTCTAGAGCTAGAGAGGGAGCACAGATCGCCTGTCCAGACCGTGAAGAGGTATTTCCAGGTTCGACTACCAGACGTAATGAGCATATTTGTGACTATCAGAAGTGGGTAAGGGAGGTGCCAAAATCTATGCGCTGAACCCTTTGTACGGGATGGGCTTCATTCCTTCCCAGTGGACAGGTTCCTTCACTTTACCTCTTTCCTCGCAAATAACAAGGGTTCAAGCGGTGACTATCTTTGCGGATACATAGTTGCCTTTGACAAAGGCAACAGTTGGTTAAGCAACTTAGTTTCCGTAAATAGCTACTATAATGTAAATACTGAACGTGAGGCCTTGCCAATCTTGTCACTCAATTGGCTGAGGAAAATGATACCCATAGTTCTGGAGGGGACGCCATTTCCATGAATTGTGCACTGAGCTTGCGTTTTTAACGCGTAAACTAGAAGTGCAACAGCCACTGTCAGTGAGGACGGAAGTGGCTCTGAAAAGAGCCTTTGGGTTCTAGGTTGCCGCCCGCCAAGAGCTCACGCCCGCTCCCCGCGGATGCGGCGCGCCAGCTGGATGTCCTTGGGCATGATGGTGACGCGCTTGGCGTGGATGGCGCACAGGTTGGTGTCCTCGAACAGCCCCACCAGGTAGGCCTCGCACGCCTCCTGCAGCGCCATGACAGCCGAGCTCTGGAAGCGCAGGTCGGTCTTGAAGTCCTGCGCGATCTCGCGCACCAGGCGCTGGAAGGGCAGCTTGCGGATCAGCAGCTCCGTGGACTTCTGGTAGCGGCGGATCTCGCGCAGGGCCACGGTGCCGGGCCGGTAGCGGTGCGGCTTCTTCACGCCGCCCGTGGCCGGCGCGCTCTTGCGGGCGGCCTTGGTGGCCAGCTGCTTGCGGGGCGCCTTCCCGCCCGTGGACTTGCGCGCCGTCTGCTTGGTACGAGCCATTTCCAACACAAAGAAGCAGAGAACTGCTGTAGGAATGGCAGCGCGCGCTCGCAACCGGTATATATAAGGCAAGTGCCACTGTGATTGGAGGAGGCACCTGCCCATCAAGGCCCGCAGTGACGTGATTGGAAGCCGCGTCGGCTTTCTGATCCCCGGGGCCTCCGGGCGTTTGGATCAGAAATTAACTTCTTCCTCCCACCCACCCTTTCAGCAGAGGCTGTTTTCTACCCTTTCTCGTCGCTCGGTCTGTGCGCGTTTTCTTTACAATGTTCTCTGTCTTTGCTCCGTAGAATTTCATGTAAATATCTTGTTCGCGGAATAAAAATTTTAAATTTTGACGCGGGAAACTGGCTTCCCTTTGATCTTTTTGAAAAAAGCGCGCGCTACGCGGGATTGGCCAAGTGATTTTTCAGTCTCATGCAGGTTTAGGAAAGAGGATTTCCCGTCAGTTTCTTCATTTCTCTATTTAAACTTAGAGATTTTAATATGTTTCTAGGCTTTTCTAAATGTCTGTTGAACTCAATTTCACATTTGATATTGTAGCTCGATTGACATTTGCTTTTCCCTACCACGTTCATAGGCAGCATTGCACTGCGTTTAACCATTTGAAGTGAGACTTGTGTAAAAGGGGGTTAAGAAAACACGTCCTCAAACGAGTAAGTGGACAGAAAGATGACGGAGCCGGTCACGCTGGCCCCGCGCAGAGAAGCTCCGCGGAAGGGACGCGACCCCGGGGCGGGCAGCGTTGCTTTCCTATTCACAACCCACCAGGTCCCGCTAGGCTGGGAGGTGGGCGATGGCGAAGACGTGTCCCATTAAGATGCAAAACCCACCAACGAGAGAGAGGAGTGGTTCCATCGCCCTGTGGGCCACTAACTATTTGCATTTAAATAGTCACCTCCCACCAGCGTGTTCCGGTCGTGTTTTGTCCTGGGTTAAGCCCGAGGGCCTGCAGCTTCCATGCGTTAGTTACCGGGTGCAGAGTACCTCTATCCCTTAGTAACCACTGTTGCTAGCTTTGTGTTCACTGGAATTCCTTTCCCGTCTACAGGGTGTTTACAGTGACGTCTCCCGGTGGATGGAAGGGATCATTCTCAAGTAGCTGCTCCAACATGGCAACTGCAAGCTCTTTAGTGAACGCGTGGGTGGCTCTGAAAAGAGCCTTTGGTTTGGATGTTGCGATGTGCTCCTCACTTGCCCTTGGCCTTGTGGTGGCTCTCGGTCTTCTTGGGCAGCAGCACGGCCTGGATGTTGGGCAGCACGCCGCCCTGCGCGATGGTCACCTTGCCCAGCAGCTTGTTGAGCTCCTCGTCGTTGCGGATGGCCAGCTGCAGGTGGCGCGGGATGATGCGCGTCTTCTTGTTGTCGCGGGCCGCGTTGCCCGCCAGCTCCAGGATCTCGGCCGTCAGGTACTCCAGCACGGCCGCCAGGTACACGGGCGCGCCCGCCCCGACGCGCTCGGCGTAGTTGCCCTTGCGGAGCAGCCGGTGCACGCGGCCCACGGGGAACTGCAGCCCGGCCCGCGAGGACCGCGTCTTGGCCTTGGCGCGCGCCTTGCCGCCCTGCTTCCCGCGTCCAGACATGATGAACAGGAAACCTCCGCTCAGACCTGGATCTGAGCTGAGTCGCCCGCAGCTGCCCTCTTTATAGTCGCGCCGGGGCGCGAACGTGAGTCTGTGCCATTGGCGGCAAGTTACAGCCCTTTCCCTTCAACCAATGGGATCCTGGTTCTGAAACACACTCGCTGTCAGTGGACAACATCCCGGTGACGTTTCCGGGACTCACCACCAGTCGGACACGCCTCCATTCACCGCCGCCTGGAAGGAGCCCGAACCGGAGGACACTAGCAGCCTCGCAGTCGCTCTTCCAGTTGTTTCCCGGCTTCTTCGGCGGTTCCTCCCGACCATGCCCGAGCCCGCCAAGTCCGCGCCCGCCCCGAAGAAGGGCTCCAAGAAGGCGGTGACCAAGGCGCAGAAGAAGGACGGCAAGAAGCGCAAGCGCAGCCGCAAGGAGAGCTACTCGGTGTACGTGTACAAGGTGCTCAAGCAGGTGCACCCCGACACCGGCATCTCGTCCAAGGCCATGGGCATCATGAACTCGTTCGTCAACGACATCTTCGAGCGCATCGCGGGCGAGGCGTCGCGCCTGGCGCATTACAACAAGCGCTCGACCATCACGTCCCGCGAGATCCAGACGGCCGTGCGCCTGCTGCTGCCCGGCGAGCTGGCCAAGCACGCCGTGTCCGAGGGCACCAAGGCCGTCACCAAGTACACCAGCTCCAAGTGAGGCGCGAGCGAGCGGCCTGACTCCTGACCCAAAGGCTCTTTTCAGAGCCACCCACCTGCCAAGAAAAACCTGTGCTTTGCCTGTCATTTGTGGGGATGGGGATGGGGAGGGGGAGGATTATCTTGGGAGGACATCTTAAAAAGTAATGAGCGGGCTTGAGAAAAACTAGAGTTGAGCATTCGTCCCCCCTCCCCCCCCCCCACTCTGTTGTGCAGGATCCCCATGCTGTCCCTTCCCACAGCAATGGTTTTGTGTGTAGCCAGACCAGGTGGTTATTGCCCTTCTGGGGACAGATGACCAGGTGCCAGGTATGTTAGGTGCATAGAGATTGCTTCCCAATTCCACCAAGCACAGAAACCAACCAGCAACATTTGCTGCACTTAACACTGGAGGAAAAGTGCCATCACCACTCATCCCAAGGGAAAGGAGTTTGGTCACAGTTAGGCCTCACAGATGGGGAAGAAGCTTTGTGACAATGAAGTACCCGTGGGATCGGCAGCTAGTGAGGGCAGGTTTGTGGGGATCCTGGAGAAGAGGAACCTGCATAATCCAGGAGCCAAACCAAAGGCTGCGTGGGGCTTCTTTACGCACAGCTCTCCCCTCTTCACTTTTCTCTGCCATGAGACACACCCAGGATCTTGGGCTGTGGAAAACGAGCAGGACGAAGGGAAGCCGTCAGTTCTTTCCAGAATCAGTGACAGTGTTGGAGTAAGTGTGGGCGGCTGAGGAATCCCCAGTTATTCGTGGAAAGTTCTCTTCACTGAGTTCACGCTTCCTGCTTGGTTTTAGGCTCCATTCTGCCTCTTCGGATGAAATGGTATCCCTATGGCTTAGTTGAGATTTTAAAATGCCCACAGCTCCAAAATACTTGGATTTGCGAAGGCAGAAGCCTCCCCTTCACCCCCGCTTCCCGCCCCCACCTACACTGATGATTCCAGTGAGGATAACCTCTAATTATCCAGGAGCGAAGCAGGGCCCAGGGACTACTGTGGGTGACCGCCCTATACAATGCTGCCTGAGCTGGCTCCCTGGGTTGCATGGGGTCCTCCTGTCTCAGAGGAGCCTCGTATTTGTTTAATGCTCTGCTGTCATTACCTTAAAGTCATCAATAATTTTTTAACAAGAGACTCCACACTTTTGTTTTGCATGGAACATCACCAACTATGTAACCGGTCCTCACATTGCCTTCTACATTCTATTGTCAGAAAAAGGAAAAACATCTTTCCCATACTCTGCATTCTGTCCCTTCTTCGAGGTATGTTAAGCGCCCTTCTTCGAGGTATGTTAAGCGCAGAGAGATTGCTTCTCAATTCCACTGCCAGGGTTTCTATTGTAAAACTAAAGTACAGGAACAAATGAAGAAATAATTTTTTAAAAAGGTCACTGGACCATAGCAAGAGGTCATGGATAAGCAGGATGCAGTGCTGATGTAACTTCTACATAAAGGAGACTATTAGCCTAAAAAGAAGGGAAGAAAGAAAGAAAGAAGATAAAAAGAAGGGAAGAAAGAAAGAAAGAAGAAAGAAAGAAAGAAAGAAAGAAAGAAAGAAAGAAAGAAAGAAAGAAAGAAAGAAAGAAAGAAAAGACAAGCTTTATTGACTTCCTGGGAGGCTAACTCACCCTCCTCAACCTCACAGAATCCAATGATCACTCACCAGATGGTGGAAATAAGGCAGAATCGAACCTGGGACCCTTCAGTCACAGCTCTATCCCCTGAGCCAAACTGGCTAGGGCTGCACCCCTATGTTATTTCAATGTTATTTACAGTAGCCAAGCTATAGAAGCAATCAAGTCCCCATCAATAGACGAGTGGATAAAAAAGTTGTGGTACAGCCCTAACTGGTTTGGCTCAGTGGATAGAGCATGGGCCTGTGAACTGAAAGGTCCCAGGTTTGATTCTGGTCAAGGGCATGTACCTTGGTTGCTGGCACATTTCCAGTGGGAGCTGTGCAGGAGGCAGCTCTCATTGATGTTTCTAACTCTCTATCCCTCTCCCAGCTCTCTGTAAAAAATCAATAAAATGTATTTTTTTAAAAAGCTGTGGTACATACAATGGAATATTACTCAATCATAATAAAGAATGAACTCAACATTTGTGACAGCATGGATGGACCTAGAGGGTATTAGGCTAAGTGAAATAGGCCAGACAGAGAAAGACAAAGACCATATGATTTTACTTTATATGCGGAATATAAAGAACAATATAAACAAACAAAACAGAAACAGACTCATAGATGCAGATAACAGACTGATGCTTGCCACAGGGGAGGGAGGTAGGGGGCTGGGTGAAAAAAGTGAAGGGATTAAGAAGTACAAATTGGTAATTACCAAATAGTCATGGGGATGTGAAGTACAACATATGGAATATAGTCAATAATATTGTAATAACTATGTATGGGGCCAGGCAGGTACTAGAAATATCAGGGGGGTCACTTTGTAAAGTATATGATTGTCTAACCACTATGCTGTACACCTGAAACTAATAAAAATAATATTTAATCTACACTGTAATTGAAAAAATATATTAAAAGTAAAATACTTGCCAAAACCAAGGATTGAACCAGAGACCTTTAGATCTCCAGTCTAACATCTCCCAACTGAGCTATTTCAGCTAAACCTAATGATGCTCTTCTTGTCAATAACTTTAAAAGTGCTTTTTTTAATATTTTCTTCATTACCCTTTTGGATGTCACATTTCAGAAAAAAATTAAATTATTTGTTGCTTGTTTCCTGAAAATATAAAATTTGCCCAGGCATCTGTCTGTGGCAGCATGGTAAACATTTGATTTTGATGCTTGCTTTGAGTGTTCTTTAGTTTTGTTGCTAGCTTTTGTTTAACCTTGGTATTATGAGTAACTCTAAATCAGGGGTCCTCAAACTATGGCCCGCGGGCCACATGCAAATACAAATATTGTATTTGTTCCCGTTTTGTTTTTTCACTTCAAAATAAGATATGTGCAGTGTGCATAGGAATTTGTTCATAGTTTTTTTTTTTTAAACTATAATCCGGCCCTCCAACGGTCTGAATGACAGTGAACTGGCCCCCTGTTTAAAAAGTTTGAGGACCCCTGCTCTAAATCTACCCCTGAACCTCCTTCAAAAGCCCCCACCCCACTCCCATTAATGCTTTGGCACTGTGGTGACAATTCAGTTCATTATCTACAAAAAACGGTATAATTTAACCACTGGTACTATCTCTTTTAATCATGTCCTTCATTTAAAATTGTTCCACCTGGCCAGTGGGCTCAGTGGTTGAGCATTGACCTATGAATTAGGAGGTCACAGTTGGATTCCTGGTCAGGGCACATGCCCGGGTTTCGGGCTCTATACCCAGTAGGGGGCGTGCAGGAGGCAGCCAATCAATGATTTTCTCTCTCCCCCTTCTTCTCTGAAATCAATAAAAATACATTAAAACCGTTCCACCTTAGAAACACTGTTTACTTTTTGAAATAAACTTTATTTTTAGAGTATTTTTAGATTTACATAAACAAGTGCAGAGTTCCCATACACTCCCTTTCCCCCACTTCAGAATCTCTCCTATTATTAACGTCTTGTATTAGTGTTGTGCTCCGCTCAGCACCATCAGGGGTGCACCTGAGGGGGGTGGGGGGCAGTGAAGGATTAAAGAAGACAGACAAGAGAAGACAGCTGGGGCTCGGTGGGACGCTGCTCTCTGATGGTGCTTTTTTTTATATTATAAAATTTATTTTCTAGCCAGATTCCACGAGGCAAAGTAAGGGCGTGGTTAAGATGTTTACAACGTTCTCGCTGGTTTCCAATCTACTCGATTACATGCACCTGAACTCTACCAACCTTTGTTTTGGCAGCACTTGCTGCACCTCCCGCAGCCCATATCACTCAGCCGCCTGGGACCACAGGTTCAGACCATAAGGGCAAGCTTACAACAATAGCCTTTGGCTATCATTGTGCTGGGAGGGCTCTGCACCTGTCCAAACACTGTAGCCGCTCTCCACATCGTGTGATACATTTTTTACAAGGATGAACCAATATTGGTGCATTATTACTACCGAAAGTCCACATTAGAGTGCAGTGTCACACAGGTTTATGGATTTAGACAAATGCATAATGTCACGTTTATGGATTTAGACAAATGCATAATGTCACGTATCCGCCATCACAGTGCACACAGTAGGATCACTGCCCTAAAATCCCCTGTGCTCCGTCTATTCATCTATGCACCGCCCCCAACCCTGGCAACCAGTGACCTTTTCAGAGGGGCTTCTTTCACGTAGGAATATGTATAGAAGGTTCTTCCATGTTCTTTTATGACTTGATAACTCATTTCTTTTTAGTGCTAAATAATCTTTTATTGTCTGGATGTACCACAGTTTACTTATTCATTCACCTATTGAAGGACATCTTGCTTGGTTCCAAATTTTGACAATGATGAAGAAAGCTTCTGTAAACATCCAGGTGCAGGGTTTTGAGTAGACGTAGTTTTCATTTCATTTGGGAAAATACCAAAGCATGAAATTATTGAAGTACATGGTGAGACTACATTTAGCTTTGTAAAAAACTGCAATATGTAAGGCCTGTATGTAAACTATTTTTTATATATTTTTTTATTTTTTAGCTTGTGGATGTCTAGTTGTCCTATATCAGTTGTTGAAAGAACTATTCTTTCTTTATTGAATTGCCTCCACTCCTCTATCAAAGGTCAGTTGACTAGTGAAACTTCTACCTCTTAATTTCCCCTTCTCTAACACGCACTCGCCTCGTTCCCATTCTACTCCTTCAGTTTTCTTCAATAAACCCTTCCTAACGCTATTCTATTACTTTTTAATTTTATTTAAAAAATAACAACAGCCTTCATGTTCATTAGAGCAGTGGTTCTCAACCTTGGCTGCACATTAGAATCACCTGGGAATCTTTTTACAATCCTGATTTCTGGGCCTCATCCTCCAGAAATTCTGTTTCTTTGTTACTAATGTTGTGGCCCCACCCCATAACAAAGAAACAGAATTAGAGGGAGAAGGTCTGAACTTCCAGTTCTCAACTGTAGTGACCTTTGGGTGTTGGCTCAAACTGGAAGAGAATAAAACGGGCTCCTGGCCCGGACGGGGCTCAAACCCCGCGACCTTGGCGTTATTGCCTCACGCTCTAACCTACTGAGCGAACCGGCCACACGGTGGCACCCTTGTCTTTCCATGAAATGATAACACTGAAAAGAAGTTTACGCTCTAAAATAAAGGGATTTTCTTCTATACCTTCAACCCCATACTATTGAAATATGACTTCTAAGCCAGTATTCCACGTTCACACAGTTAAATTGTGAATGTTCATCAGCTCTCACGAAAAGGAGCAATAACTCTGCCGAAACCCGGGATCGAACCAGGGACCTTTAGATCTTCAGTCTAACGCTCTCCCAACTGAGCTATTTCGGCTTGGCCTACTCCTGCCTTCCTTGTCAATTACTTTTAAATAGTCTTTTTAATCTTAGGTTCCCTTTTGGATGCCACATATCAGAAAAAGTAAGATTTTTTTGGCCTTGTACCGGAAAGTATAACGTGTAGCCCAGTAAAGGTAGAGTCAGAGAGATGATGTAATCAAAGTAAATAATACAAAGAATGTACATCTCCTTAGAGGAGAGGAAATCAGAGGACAAAGTGGGGGAAATACACGAGACAGGATTAGACCGGGAGGGGCTGGGTGAGGACAGAACAACACTGACTTCCTACTTCAGACACACGGAGTTCTCAGACAAGGCCATTTCTTTCTTTTCTGATGAGATTCGGGAGAAGCCCGCCAGCTGCCTATGCCTGGTGTTCCCAGTCCGGTGGATGGGAAGCTGGCTGCGGAGCGCGCCCAGAGCTGGCTCACACTTCCCAGGTGGCGCTCTGCATCCTCCCTGCCGCCCGGAGGCCTCGCAGCGAGCACACCTGGGGGCAGCTTCCGCGTGGCCCTGCACCCCGCGACCCCGGAGAGCAACGTCCAGTTCCCCCGCTTCCTTGCTCAGGCCCCAAAGAGCCAAGGAAGCGTTTAAAGAAAGCAACGGGAACCCGGGAGGCAGGCTGACCTGCCCAACCGCTGTGAGGTCTGCCGATGGAGAAGCTGGATCGCGAGGATCATTTTCATTGTCCGCCTCTGTTTTGATTTCTTCCTGTTTGAAAACGACGAGAAATGCTCCTTCACCCGGTGACTATCGGCGGTCTCACCCTGGAAAACAGAAAAACCGCTTTTTAGCTTTTTTCTTTGGAGAGAAGGGGAAAAACGCATAAGAACGAGACGAGTTCCTGACACCGCAGAGGGAAGAAAACATGCTCCAGGTGAGGCTCGAACTCACAACCTCGGCATCACCCGCACATATACCGCCGTATAAGTACCGCGCGCTAACCGATTGCGCCACTGGAGCATGCTTTCCCCGCGCGACCCGCGCGCGCTCTACGGAGCCGCAGAGACACGCAGATCCTCGTTCCTCGGGAACCGGAGCGGGACGCTCACCATCCGCGGCCCCGCACAGGCACCTGCACCTGCACCTTCTTCCCCCCGGGCCGGCTCGGCCCGGCGGATACAACACGTTTGGGTCGCGGCGCTGTCAGCTCTCCCGGAAGATGCTTCCTCTAAACCTCCGAGAAGCAACCTTTCCCAAGGATCCGGAGCGAGAGACGGAGCGCGCCGCCCTCGCCTCCGGGCCGCCCTGCCCTGCAGCGCTCCCAGCGCCCAAGTCCTCCGGAGCCCGAATCCTCCCGAGGCCCCGAGTCCTCCGGAGCCCCCGGGAAAACCGCCTTCGAAGTCAGAGCCAGGCGGTCCGGCATCTCCTGCGGGAAAACGGCCAGAGCAGTGACCCCTCGCGCCTTCCCGCGCAGAGAAAGGCGGTGCCCCTCCACCCCGCACACCCACCCCTCCACCTGTCCGGGCTCCTCTAGCGGCTCGTGGCAAAGGGTCTGCCTCTGGACAAAATGCCTCCCCAACGCCCTCGCTTCCTCCCTGGCCTCTCGTCATGAAGGTCAGTTCGTGTGTGCGTTGGTTTGCTGTCTTGTTTGTTTCTGACCTGGGGTCCCTGCCGCTACCAGACCACACACACATGAGACGTGCGCCTCCTGGTTTATGGAGTGACTCCTGTCCGTGAGCAGAACCGTACAGCGAAGGGACTGAGCCTGGGGTCTCGGCTTGGGCAAGCCCAGGACTACCCGTGCTCCCCGTCTCCAGGCTGCGGGCCGGGGCTTCCCTGTGACTCCCCTCTCTTATGGCTTCAACAGTTGATTATGTTTTCAGTCCGTTCAGCTTTTCGATTATTGTTCAGGATGGACAGGCTATTTCCAAGCTCCTTACCTGAGGAACTGGAAATCCTGTGTTGCTTTTTTTTTTTTAACATCACTGAACACAAGACCCTGGAATTAGCAGCTTTTTATCAATACGAGTTAAAATCACGCTCCTGAACGTCAGTGGATGCACAGCAACTACTATAGACAGTCACACAGTAAACATTACAGAGACGGCTCTAGTTTCCCAGGTTGCTTTCTTACGACCCCGGATTAAATAGCTTCCTGACGCCTCATCTTGCCGTGGAGCGCAGGCAGGCCTGGAAATGTGCGTGACCAAGCAAGGTCCACTGCCCGATGGGCACAACAGCCGGTCTGTGGCACCTGGCTCTGAAAAGACAGCTTTATGTTGAAACCGACTGTCAAGGAGACAAGCTGATACCTGCCTTTCCGACCCAGGGCTCCTCGCGAGATGTAATGGTTTCAGCACCAGGCCTTCCTGGACAGCGCGCCCTCGCCTCCTGCGGTCAGGTTCTGGTCACACCGGGGCTTAATTTGCACTGTTTTCTGCTCTGCGCCCCTTTGGCTGCATGGCTTGCAGTTTGGTTCTGTCTCTGAAAAATACTCGGTGTTTTGTCAGAAACAGGATAGGGCCAGTCTGAGCCGGTTCTGTGCTGACTGGAGCATTCACCCATTTTTCAAAAAAACATATTCATCACATATATTTGACTTCCGACTGGCTTGTGGTGATTCAGTCATAAAAAAAGTTTGGTTTCTACTATGAAGTGTCATTTTAGTAAGAAAAAAAGTGCATCGATTCTCTATTAGTTATCATGCAATATCGGCTAAAACATATCGGTGAACAAACGGTGTTCTTACCTAGACTGGGGGTGAAGTGAAACACGAGCTGACTTCCGAATGACCAGTAGGAGTTCGCCAGAAGGACGGGGGTGTATCTGGAGCAGAGAGCAGGTGGGTGAGGTCGTGAAGCATAAAGAACCCTGAAGACTCCGGAAACGCCCAGAGCCCTACATTGCCGGCAGTAGGACGCTGCTCTGGCTGAGTTTGAAGTGAGTCACCTGTGAGTATCTTGAGGGTCGATTTACAGTCAAATTTCAAACAAGGTGCTGCACAATGTGCATGTGCTGGGTTGTCAGGTATCACTGGGTTCAGATGACACAGCAGCTTTGTGACATGGTTTTGAAGAATGTTTAGAATTTCCTACTTTTTTTTCTTTTTGTCTATTTTTTTATAATTTCCTACTTTTGTTAGAGAATTCATTTCAAGGAAACATTGCCCACAAAAACCAAGGCCCACAGGCTCCAGTGAGATTCGAACTCACGACCCCTGGTTTACGAGACCAGTGCTCTAACCCCTGAGCTATGAAGCCTCGGCTACCGCCCCCTCTCACTCCTTAAAGTAGATCATTTGTGCAATTCTTCAGGTTTTTGGTACTTCGTAGAAAATGTGACATTCTACCTCCAGCCCCTTTCCGATTTTCTGGGCTGTGGACAAAAAATTCCTGCGCTGAGAGTCTCACATCCCCCTCAGTTGTGAGGGTTTGGCTAGGATCAGGGCAGTGGCGGGAGCGGGGCTGGGGGTGGGGGAGGGAAGTGAGGAGGGAGGTGGGTCGGGCCTGAGGACCAGGCCCGCTTCCCTCTCCACCCGCCTGGTCGAGTCCAGACAGAGGAGCTCTGCTCTCGGGGGCCCTGGCAGAGACACCAGAAAACGGCCGCGATTCACCAGGTAAAGGGGCCGTTTGAAGTCGGAGCTCTAAAAAGCAGCAACCACAACGCGCAGAGACGGGGTTCGGAGACCCAGCCTCGCTTATTCTCTCTCGCAGGCTTGTTGGTCAGGAATCTGGGGGGAGCGCCATGTTTCTGGCGAGTCCACTGGAAGACTCGGGCTGGGGCAGGAAATCCTCTGAAGGACCCTTGACTGTCGGACCTCACAGTCTAGGTGGGTCGAGAACAAGGGGTAGGACCCTCTCGTCCAAATCAGGGGTCGCCCAGTTATTCACTGAGAGTCTCCCCTGATCCTGGAGCCGCATCGAGCTGGACCTGCCGGACCAGGATTGGGTTGCAAAGACCACAGTGACCCTGGAGTCCGGGTCACAGGTGGGGTCGGGCCAAGGGGCCTGGGCCGGGGGTGCTGTGGGAGGGGAGGTGAGGAGCCCTCCCCTCTGGGCCCAACACTCCGTCTTGGGACTGTTGACGTTATCCAGGTCCTCACCGACACGCCTACTCTCCTGTCTTCCCGTTTCTCGGTGAGTTCAGAGTTCCATCCAGGTCGGACAAATTCCAGAAGTAATTCCCCACCCTCTTCTAGGATGCAGCTGGGCGTTGACCGTTGACTGTCCGAGTCTATAGTTTCGCATTTTGAGACCCTCATACCCGTGTGTCAGGATGGCCGAGTGGTCTAAGGCGCCAGACTCAAGTTCTGCTTCCCGGCCCTGGGGGTTCTGGTCTCCGCATGGAGGCGTGGGTTCGAATCCCACTTCTGACACGTGGACGTTTTGCTTTTCGAGATTCCTCGTGGTATTATCCTTAGTAATCCAATTAGCCAGTCCTCCTGTTCCAATCCCATTTCTGACAAGATGTTTTGTTCTTGCTCTGTTCACCGCAATTTATCTGATTGATTAAAATCCGGAGGGTGTTTTGGCCTGGTAAGATACTCAGCAAACCTTACCCTCCTCCCATTACCACCGGTATTTGACCTTAGGCCAGTACTGGCATCCGGTGGGAAGACGAGGAGGTGCTGCTAAAAGGTCTACAATGCACAGGACAGACAACCTTTGCAACCAAGAATTATCTGGCCGGAAAAGTCAACGAGAGTCCGTCTCACCATAAATTCCTAGGCTCAGCCGGAAACCCTCACATCCCAGAGCGTAATAATGCGCGCGGGGAAACCCTCTCACCTCAGAGCCTAATAACACATACAGGAAGCCCCCCTCACCCCGCACCCCACACCCCTCACCCCACACCCTGTTCGGGGCCAGATGTAAGCTGGCAAGGTCCTTGCACCTGTAGGGGCTAGCAAGGCTGGGATCCTTACCCACACAGTGTTCCCAGACTTGTTTGGATGGCGTTTATCAGTAGAATAAGAGCAACATTTGTAGAATGAGAACAGCCTTTCATGGCTTACCAAGAAGTCTGTAACTATTTACTGAGATATGCTGTACTGAGAACTTGTCCTTCTGCTGTGTCCTTCCCTTAGAGATTAAAAGGAACAAAGAATACATTCCTCTTGACAGACCTCCTATTCAGTGTGTTGTGTATAAATAAGATTGTGTGGCTAATAAACTCGCTTCAGTTCATGGAGAGAACTGGGGTCCTCCCGACCCCGCTTTCCTGTATTTCTTTGTTTTCTCAATTCCCACCTCCCTGCCTCAGCCCGGCTCCACCTGTCAGGCTGGCCCTGACAACGCCCCAGGGTGGCAAACCTCTCATCCCAGATGGAACGACGGTGCTTGGACGGGACGTCTCCGGCCTCGACCTCTCAAGTCCACGTCGCACCCAGAAAAGAAAATAATCCTGAAACTTGCAGGACAAAACACAGCTCTGAACCGACTGTCTGCAAACACAGTTTTCTCCACTTTGCCCTTCACCCAGTGTGAGTCGTCATCACCCAGGTTTTTCTAATCAAAGAGAAACAGTTCTTTTACTTGGCACAAGAGAAATTAATTCTCTAAATGTAGACTCAAGGACTTTGATGTTGAACTTTTCCTCAGCAACTTTTCCTTGACTCGGGCAACTGTCTTTTCCAACGCCTTTCACAATCATGAGCCTTGGGTTTGTTCTTGAATAGTTGATGCTAGTTAGAGGTTTGCAGAATCCATGAGGCTTCTCTACCCCTCTCATCTGCTGACATTTAATTAGACCTTAAAATTTACTTTGCATGCATACTTTGGTAAATAACTATTTTATGGTCTGTTATATTCATAACAAAAAGTTGCAACTTAAAAAAAAACATGTTTTAGGAGCTCTCATGACTGAGGTCTGCCCAAAAAATATTCTTACAGGAACAGGCAGAAAATAAAGATTTAAAATATGTTGGAAAATCTTTTAAAGTAAATGGTTTCGAATTTTCCCAAGACTGCCAATGGAAAAGCAATAAGAAATGCTCTGAATCTATGAATCACAGGGTGAGGATGTGTTCTGACTTCCCATGACAATATTTCTTCTCCTTATCAGTCAGAGAACAGTTCATCTTTTCTGGCTACAGACACAAGGAAATTGTTTTATTTTTAATTAGGATTCCCCCTGCAAAACTTTGTTACTTCTGGTTAAATATAATGTATTAAGTACAAGCAATTATCTCGGCTTTCTCAAGATGCAGCATGTTCGTTCACTAACTCTGGCCTCTCACCCATTAACAGTTTATTGGTCATGAAATGGGGCCTATCTTTGCATCCTAGAACCTGGCGTCCACATCTAACCATATTGTTCTGAATTATTTCTGTTCACCATCTGGGAATTCTGAGGAAAGAACCAGTGAGTTACAAACGTAAAAAGGGGAGTGAGGATTGTGCTCTGTGGTTAAATTTGGAGAAAATGAGCCCAAAATTAAACCAGCCAATCTATTTTTTTAGAAAGCAGCTAGGGTCTCACAGGAAATGAAACTCATGGACCAGCAATACCTTCAAGTTTCTTCTTAGCACGTCTGGAAAGTGAAATCGTGTTGGCATTTGCAAAGCCTTTTCCCAGACACAATCAGATGAATACACTCGGTGTGAGCCCAGGTGCCTAGGGATGCAGGTAGGGGATCCAGGCACGGTTTTCAGCTTCATCTCTCCCTGCCTCCTCCTTGGACACTTGAATCCGAGGGAGCACTTCCTTCCCTGGAGCCCACAAAGCGCAGTGCCACTCAGCCAGGGCCTGGCCTCTTGCGAGTCCTGGCAGAAGGGTTGGTCCCGGCCCTGCCTGAAACCAGGGCCACCCTCACTCCACTTCGGTGCTCAGTGAATTCGGCTGCATTTCGGAGAGTCCCGCACCCAGCAGAGCCCAGGTCACCCGCGAGGGGTCAGGCGCTGGTGGATGAACTGACCTGAACTTCGCTCGAAACAAAGATACCTGTACAGCGCGCGCCTGTGCGCTCAGCCTAGTGGCCCTCATGTCGGGGAGTGTGACCTCCCACCACACACCTTACTCACCTGAGGAATTTACTCAACTTGCTAACACTTGTCAACACAGAAACTTACCGTCTCACGTATCGTATTCCCCGTCATAATTTGAGAACATCTTTCTCGCTCCTGCACTCGTGCACCTGTAGTCGTGGCCGAGTGGTTAAGGCGATGGACTAGAAATCCATTGGGGTTTCCCCGCGCAGGTTCGAATCCTGCCGACTACGTCTGGAGCTCTACTTTATGCTAAGCTGCTGCTCACCGAACAGTCCCAGAGAGTACAGTTCCCTGTCTCTCCTCCCTCTTATCCAACAGCCTCGAAACACATCGAAGGTGGAAAAAAGAAGCGAAAAGAAAGGTGATAATAGTTCAGGAGATTCAATGTCTTCTGATGACTGGCAGTTCCAGAAGGAGACCGGAGAAAACCTAGAGGGGGATTTTATTTTATTTTTTATTATTATTAATTTTTTTTATCCTTTGAAAATTTTTAATGGATAGTCCTTGCTCATAAATTCTACAGTTTGGGGTAAGAAAATCTCCATCTGTTTCTAGTCTGTTCAGTAATATCAGGACATTACTTATACATAACAGCAAAGAGAGGGGGTTTTATTTTTAAAAATACAACAAAAATTCTCAGGACTGCAGGATTTGATGATCCAGATGGAAAGGAGACCTTTAGACATATTAGAAAATGTTTCCCTACTTCGAAGTCATGAAGATATTCCCCTGTGTTGTTTCTAGAAGTTTTATTTATTTATCTGTCTATCTTTCTATATGTTTAACTTCTACATTCAGATCCACAGACTCTCTGGAAGTGGCTTTGTGGATAATGTCAAAGGGGTCAATTTAATTTTCTCCCCTGGCTATACTCATTTGATCATCCCCCGCCCATTATATTCACAGTTTATGCAAAGACTATTCATTCTCACTGTTTCTGAAGTGCTCCCTTGGTCATAAGTTAGGGTATAGAGTGTAGGGGTCTCGGTCTGCATTCTATTTAGTGGCATTGTCTGCCCATGGACCATGTACCATTGTCTTAATTATACTACATTTATGTCTTTAGTGCTTGGTAAAGTAGGTCCTCTAATTTTGCTTTCCTTTTTAAAGATAATTTGGGCTACTTTGGCCCCTTTCACTTTAATATTATATTTTAGTCAATTTATCAATTTCAAAAAAAAGACACCTGATGGTATTGTTACTAAAAATGCACTGACTCTATAGACCAGTGGTGCTCAACCTTGGCTGCACATTAGAATCACCTGGGAATCTTTTTAAACTCCTGATTTCTGGGCTCATCTTCGAAATTCTGTTTCTTTGTATGGGTGGGGCACAACATGAGACTATAAAAGCTCCCCCTCTCAAAGCTACAGCATTTCTTTTTTGTTGCTCAGAAGTGAGGCCCAGAACCTATAACCCTTTGTTTTAGCATAAACTTTAAAGATTCTTTTGATAGATAAAGGCAGACTCAATACAAGTACGAAGTTAAGAGCTCAATTGTTGTGCATGATAGAGAGAAATGACAGCCAATTGAAATAAGACAAGAGCACGATTAAGAGGCTAGCTAGAACAAGAACCGGAGGAATCAGAAAAGGACTGTGGAGTAGTTACCGTCCCAGAAGAATTGGATACTAGAGCCAAATTAACTTTAATTGCACAGAAACTGGGTAGACCTTAGCTAACACTTGGGGTAACCAAATATCAGAGCTATTTAGGACGAACCGGTCAATTATATAGACAGTGAAAAGGCCAGTAGTTCTAATGATCTTGAATGTTAAGAAAGATGCCTTAAAGAAGCACTATATGCGCCTTACGCTTCTTGGCTGATTACAGTTTTACACTAGTGAAAGATCCCTTTTTCCCCTC